>NW_028238629.1:0-41850 GCF_009769465.1 Tauraco erythrolophus | reverse complement strand
GATCTTTCCCGAGGAAAAAAGCAGCTGCTGCTCCTAAACCAGCCCGGCGACGTGCCTGCTCCTTGCCCAGGGCTCCAAACGGGCTGCCAGGCTCTCCTCCGATGCCAGCCCTTGTGAGTGGAGCGTACCCGAGCTCAGCCAGGAAGCAGGACACCTCCTACCATCCTTATCCCACCCATGCCAGGGGCTGAGGAAGCCCAGGGGCTGGGAGCAGTGGAGTTATCTTGGCTCTTTGCCCTTCTGGGGAGATAACAGGGCACCTCCTTCCCACAGGGAGAGGCCGTGTTGGGGTGCGGGGCTCCCACCCCATTTTCCGGGCTCCCCCCAGGAAAGGAGGTGACTCCTGTCCCGTTGTCTCCCCGCAGACAAATGCATCACCAGCGAGCTGCTGAAGGACATCCCCTTGCCAGGGGTGCTGGGGGGCAGCCTGAGCGCCGAGGCCGAGCTGCTGAAGGGAGGTGAGAGTGGGGTGAGAGGCTGGGGGGCTGTTTTCCTGCTGCTTCCCCCACATCAGATGTTGTCCCACCATCCCTCTCCCCGCAGGCCCGCTCCCCTCTCCGAAAGAGCTCATTAATGGGAACATCAAAACCATCACGGAGTATCGCGAGGAGGAGGACGGGCGCAAGGTGAAGGTGAGCAGCGCGTCCCGGGTTGCTGGTTTGGCTTCTCCCTGGCGCTGAGCTCCCCTCCTCCCTTCCCGGAGCCCTCGGCTCCGCCGCGGCGGCTGATCCCTTCCCGCACCACCGGGCACCCCCGATGTCCCTCCGGAGCCCTGTTTGGATTCTGCCACTTCGGGCAGCCCCAAACTCGGCCCGTGCCAGGTGGAGCTCGTACGCCGCGCTCACGCCGTCCCTCTTCCGGCGTTGATCCTGGCGTTGAGCGGTTCTTTTCCGCCATTACAGATCATCCGCACCTTCCGCATCGAGACCAGGAAGGCCTCCAAGGCGGTGGCCCGTCGGAAGGTGAGCATGTCCCGCGGGAAGGATGAGGTGATGGGGGGGAAAGGAAAAGGTCTTGGGGGTGTTGGGTGAGGAGAAGCCCAACAGGAGCCGGCACCGTGTGCTGGCAGCCCAGAAAGCCAACGGTGCCCTGGGCTGCACCCAAACAGCGTGGGCAGCAGGGCGAGGGGGGGATTCTGCCCCTCTGAGACCCCCCTGCAGTGCCGTGTTCAGCTCTGGGGGCCCCAGCAGCAGAAGGACACGGAGCTGCTGGAGCGGGGCCAGAGGAGGCCACGGAGATGATGGGAGGGCTGGAGCACCTCTGTATGGAGACAGGCTGGGAGAGTTGGGGTGTTCAGCCTGGAGAAGAGAAGGCTCCGGGGGGACCTTCCAGCACCTCCCAGTGCCTAAAGGGGCTCCAAGAAAGCTGGAGAGGGGCTTTGGACACGGGTGTGGAGTGACAGGACACGGGGTGATGGCTTTGAACTGGAAGAGGGGAGATTTCCATGGGATCTGAGGGAAAACTTCTTCCCTCTGAGGGTGGTGAGGCACTGGCACAGGTTGCCCAGAGAAGCTGTGGCTGCCCCATCCCTGGCAGTGTTCCAGGCCAGGTTGGATGGGGCTTGGAGCAACCTGGTGTAGTGGAGGGTGTCCCTGCCCATGGCAGGGGGGTGGAACTGGATGATCTTTGAGGTCTCTTCCAACCCAAACTTCCGTGATTCCGTGATTCCAACCCATGGAATTCCATGATTCCATGTTCCTTCTGCTGGGAGGGAAAGCTGCGCTCCAGCGGGATCCGCTCCATCCGTTCCTTTTGAATCTCCCAGCGGTGGGGTGGGTTTCCCTTCCCGTTGGCTGCTCCTGCACCGCAGTCGGCAGCTGCTCAGGGAGGTGCGGTGCGAGCAGAGCCCCCCCCTTCCCCCCCGCCCCCCAATTTTCTCTCCAGAACTGGAAAAAATTTGGCAACTCAGAGTTCGACGCTCCCGGCCCGAACGTGGCCACCACCACCGTGAGCGACGATGTCTTCATGACCTTCATCACTAGCAAGGAGGTGGGTCGGGCGCGGCGGGAGCTCACGAGGGCTGGCGGTGAGGCTCCGGTGACGCCGTGCCGGGGCGCGCGGTGGCTCCGGCGGGACTCAGGGAGTCTCCCTGCTCCCCCCCCAGGATCTGAACTGCCAGGAGGAGGAGGATCCCATGAACAAGCTGAAGGGGCAGAAGATCGTCTCGTGCCGCATCTGCAAGGGCGACCACTGGACGACCCGCTGTCCCTACAAGGACACCCTGGGCCCGATGCAGAAGGAGCTGGCCGAGCAGTTGGGGCTGTCCACGGGCGAGAAGGAGAAGCTGCCCGGAGGTACGGAATGTCGTCATCCGGAGACGGAAGGGAAAGAGGGGGGGGGTCTCTGTCTCCCTGAAGCTGTCGCAGCCTCACCCCCCACCTCACCCGTCGCCTTTCGTGCCCTCAGAGCCGGAGCCAGTGCAGGCTCAGCAGAGCAAGACGGGCAAGTACGTGCCCCCCAGCCTGCGGGACGGCGCCAGCCGCCGCGGCGAGTCCATGCAGCCCAACCGCCGCGGTGAGTCCTCGAGGTGGGGGCGGCCTCCCCGCTCCCCACCCGCCCCAGGCCTCCGCGGCGCCGCCTGTGGCGCGGGCCGGTTCTGACCGCCGGCCTTGACCTTCCTTGGCGTCCCCAGCCGACGACAACGCCACCATCCGTGTCACCAACCTGTCCGAGGACACGCGTGAGACTGATCTCCAGGAGCTGTTCCGGCCCTTCGGCTCCATCTCCAGGATCTACTTAGCCAAGGACAAGACCACCGGGCAGTCCAAGGTGGGCACCGAGGGATTTTACCCCTTTGGGGGGTGCTCAGGAGGAGACCCCCCCACCCCGCTGCTTCCTCTCACCCTCCCCACTTTCCTCCCACCCCAGGGTTTTCGCCTTCATCAGCTTCCACCGCCGGGAGGACGCGGCACGGGCTATTGCCGGCGTCTCCGGATTCGGCTACGACCACCTCATCCTCAACGTGGAATGGGCCAAGTAAGTGCTGGGGGGTGGCACACATTCTGCCCCTGCTGGGTGCCAGGGGGTCTGTGCCTGCTTCCCCCTCTCCTTACCACACTCTTCCTCCTCCACAGGCCCTCCACCAACTGAATCCGATGGCGCCGGTGTCGCGCCGGCTGCCGGCGAGAGCGGTCGGCACTTCTAAATAAAGATGCACGGTCTGGTATGCACCACGGTGTCGGTGTGAGCTGCGAGCCCCGCGCCGAGGCTCTCCCCGGCTCGCCCCCACCGCAGCCACGCGGTGAAGCCGGCAGCGCCGGAGCCAGCGCTGCGGGGAAGGGCACGGTGCCACCGTCCCTCATTTTTTAGGCTCCTCCTGAAGTTTTCAGCTAGAAAAAGGGGGATTTCTGCCGAAAAAAACGTGCGACACGAGGCCGTGCGTGGCGGTTCCGGCTTTAATCCCGCTTCTCCCACGTTACAGCCGCCCTTTCCGGTGGGAAACGTGTGCCCAGGGGCGCCGTACCGGCAGTGCCACCGCCTTAGGCTGCCGGCTGCAGCTCCACGTGCTCAGCCCGCTCCTCGGCGGCGGCGGCGGCACCGGTGTTGCCGGCGGCACTGCAGCAGCTCCGCATGCTGTCGGCCAGGGCGGCGTAGAGCAGCGGGTGGAGGCAGATGTTGAGGTTCACCAGGATCTTGCAGACCTGCGCCGTGGCGTGGATGGCTCTGGAGATGGCACAGTTCTCCGTGCCGGGTCGCAGCAGGCGCCGCCACAGGTTGAGATTCCGGAAAACGTGGTAGGGCAGGTAGGAAAAAGCATAGAGAGCCACTCCAGCCCCCACCAGCATTCCCACCTTCCGCTTTTCCAGCCGGCTGAGGTGAGGGTTGCGGAAAACGGTGCGGAGAACGGCGGCGTAGCAGGAGGCGGTGAGCAGGAAGGGCAGCCCGCAGCCCAGCGCCGCCAGCGCCAGGCTGTAGGGATAAAAACGGCGCAGCCGCGGCGCCGCCGCGCTCCCCAAACACTCCGTCGCTCCCTCCGCCTCCTGCAACTCCGCGAAAAACAAAACGGGTGCCGAGAGAGCCCCGGCCAGCACCCAAACGACGGCGCTCAGCGCCTTGGCGTGGCGCGGCCGCAGCCGGCCGTGGACCCGCAGCGGGTAGACGATGGCGAGGTAGCGGTTGAGGCCGATGCAGGTGAGGAAGAAGATGCCGCCGTAGAGGTTGCAGTTGAAGAGGAAGCGTTCCAGCTTGCAGAGCGCCGCGCCGTAGCGCCAATCCTTCGGCGGGTGGTAATACGCCGCCAGGAAGGGCAAGGAGAGGGAGTAGAGCATCCCGCTGACGGCCAGGTGGAAGGAGTAGATGATGCCACTGTGCCAGGAGCCCTCCAGGGTGGCGAAGCGGTAGACGGCGATGCCGTTACCCACCAGCGCCGGCGGGAACTGCGCCGCCAGCACCGGCCACAGCGACTCCTGGAAGCTGCTGAAGTTACCGCAGTGACCGAGGTGGGCGGCCATCTCGGAGCACGGGGGGGGGTTCCCCCTTCCTGCTTTTCGGTGGCGGCGGGCAGAGCGTGGCAGCGAGATGTGGTTGCCGGCAAACGGCGGTTCAGGGAAGTGGGAGGGTTGGTGAGCCCTGGCCGACGTCTGCCGGGACCGAGGTGGCCTTGTGGTCCCACGTCGGGGACAAAATGTCCCCGGGTGTGTGTCCCCCCCCCCCACGTCACCCGGCTCCCAGGGTGCGGGCAGGGGTCCGCGGTGCTGCCCGCCGCTCACCACGTCCTCGGCGTCCGCGCTCGCCGTCCCTCCCGGCCGCGGTGCCGGTCACAGGACCGCCGCAGGGTCACGTCCTGCCCCGTTCTGGGGCAGGAGGCTGGCAGGGGGGGTGCCAGGCAGGGCAGGCACTTCCCCTTCCAAAGGGCAGTGCCCACACCGAGCCTGGCAGCCGCCTTCCGCCCCAACCACCAAGGGGGAAGGAGCTGCCTGTGCTGGCTGCGGCACGCAGGCGCCGCCTGCATCGGGGTGGCACCAAAAGGGCAACCGCAGCCCCTTCCGTGCCACCCTGGGCAGGGGGGGCACCGTTACAGCGCCGCAAGACCCCAATTCCCACCCCCACGCCGAACCCGGCACAGCCACACGCCGACGTTCCGACCAGTGTATTGCACAGGAGCAGGAACTGGGATGGGGGGGGTCCATTTTCTCCCCCCACCCCAAAAGTCTCAGCTGGTGCCTCAGCGCTTCCCCTTCTTGGCACGCCCGGGCCGCCGGAAAATCCTCTTCCCCTTTGCCAGCAGCTTCCCTCGCCCCTTCGAGGCGGCACGGCCGGAGCTGGCACTGGCACCAGCTCCCGCCCGCGCTGGGCGCTTGGTTCCGCGGTGCAGCTTTCGGCTGCCAGCCCCCTGCCCACCCCCACGGCGATGCCCCGAGTCCCTCGGCGCCGCGTCTCCCTTCCGCCGCTTTCCTGGCGCCGTGGGGTTGGCGGTGGCGGCGGGATGCTCCGGCTGGTTGTGCCGACGGCGCTTCCATAGCGGCGCGGCGCCCGAGAAGCTTCGCTTCCTCTTGGTGCGGTCGGGGAACAAATCTTGGGGGGGGGGGACAGACCAAAAAAAAAGGGGGATCAGCGGTGCCGGGGTGCCGGCGGCGCGGTGCCGGGGCGGCCGGACGTGTCAGTGCGTTTACTTTGAACCGGAATCACGGAGAGCTCAAGGTTTTGGCATCATCAGCCACGACCGGTGGGAGAAGGGGGTGGGGGGGGGGTTCCACACTCACCGTTATCCGGCTCCTCGCCCACCTCCTGCCGGTAATATTCGGCGTCGCTCTCCTCTGACTGCTCGGCTGCATCCGGCTGCTCCGGTGCGCCGGGATCCTCGGCGTCGCTGTCGCTGTCCTGCTGCCGTTTCCTCCGGATCCCCGCCAGGCTCTTCTCCCTGCGGTGCCACCGTCGTGTCAACCGCTGCCGGATCCCGCCGCTGCCGGATCCCACCGCTGCCGGACCCCACCGCTGCCGGATCCCACCGCTGCCGGACCCCGCCGCTGCCGGACCCCGCCGCTGCCAGATCCCACTGCTGCCCTGCCGGATCCCACCGCTGCCGGACCCCGCTACTGCTGGATCCCGCTACTGCCGGATCCCACCGCTGCCGGATCCCACCGCTGCCGGATCCCACCGCTGCTGGATCCCACCGCTGCTGGACTCCGCTACTGCCGGATCCCACCGCTGCCGGATCCCACCGCTGCGGGATCCCACCGCTGCCGGATCCCACTGCTGCCGGACCCCGCTACTGCCAAATCCCACCGCTGCCCTGCCGGATCCCACCGCTGCCCTGCCGGATCCCACCGCTGCCTGCCGGATCCCACCACTGCCGGACCCCACCGCTCCGACAGATCCCACCACTGCCCATGCCGGATCCACCGCGCCGGACCCCGCTACTGCCAGATCCCACCGCTGCCGGATCCGGTCACCTGTGAGCCTCCCGCTGCCGCCGCTTGCGCTCCACATCCGCCTCCTGCTTCTGCCGCCGCTCCGCCTTCAGCTGCAGCTTCGCCTCCTTCCGCGCCAGGATCTCCTTCACCTCTGCTTCCATCTTGTGGACTTCAAATTCACACAGGGGAAAAAAGGGTGAGACATCGCCGCCGCGCCGGCACCTCACCGGGGACGCTCGGCACGGTGTTCCGCCGCGCTTACCGAAGCCGTGGTAGAGCACGTTGCCCTGCGCCAGGCCCTCCTCCACCTTGACGAGCTGCAGGGTCATGCGGGGTCCGATCTGCGGGAAGAGGGGGGGACATGGAGACCCCCCACCCCAGTCAGGCTCCGTCACATTCCCCGGGGTGGTGGTGACCGCGGCGGCAACCGCGGCGTCACCGGCGGTCACGGACCTCGGTGAGGCGCACGGCGCTCTGCTGCGCCTTCATGTTGCCTCGGCCGGCGTACGCCTGCGGCAGCTCCAGGACGTTGTGGGTGCCATCCTGCTCGGCCTCGCTCTCCGACAGGTTTATGTCTCTGCCGAGGGACGGGAACGTGTGCCAGGATGTGCCAGGATGTGCCAGGAGGCACCCCCGGACCCCTCGGTGCCCCCCACGCACTTCACCAGCAGCTCGCTGATGTCTTCCAGGCGGCTCATGTTGGGGAACTTCTCCTGCAGCAGCTTCTTCAGCCCTTTGCTCACGCCCACGGGCACGACCTTCACGCTGCTGCGAGGAGGAGGAGGAGGAGGAAGAGGTCAGTGGCAGGAGACGGGGCGCGAGGTGCCCCTGGAAAAGCGGGAGCGCGACACTCACTAGTGCCTGAAGTCGAGGAGCTGCGTCTCCGCGTCGTAGGTGATGAGCAAACACCTCTTGATGCTGTTGAGGTTGACCTGTGGGCAGGAGGAGGAAGAGGAGGGAGAAGGTCTGAGCTGGAGGGGACCCACAACGATCATCTCCAAACGATCCAGCTCTGTCACCACCTCCGTTCCCCTCTTCCGGGTGCCTCCCAGCACTTTCCAGTCCTCCTCCAAGTGGGACCCGCACCCCCAGCCCCCTTCCCGGTACTCCATCCTCGGTGTACAATGCAGCATTCAGACTGGTTTAACTGGATTCCATCCATCCCAGCCCAGCACTCCGATCTCTCTCGATCCCTCTGCTCCAGTTTATCCACAGCACCTCCCAGTTTGATACCCCACACCCCAATCCACATCCATAAACACATGGAACACAACTGACCCTGAAATGGAACCCTGAGGAGCAGAGGGGGAGGTGGGGCGGGCGCCGAGCCCACCCCCCCACTGGGGACAACCGCTTACCCGGTGGACGTTGATGGAGGGGAACATGTTCTGGAACATGGTGGCCATCAGCTTCACCTGGATCTGCTGGAGCCCGAAATTGCTGAGCACCAGGAGCGGGTGGTGGGTGAACTGCTGCTCGTGCATGCGGTGCCGCTTGAGGGCCGACACCACGTCCTGGACCAGTGAGTACTGGGGGGACACACACACACCATGTCCTGAACCAGTGATATGGTGTGTGAGTACTGGGGACACACACACACACCCCCCACGTCCTGGACCAGTGAGTACTGGGGACACACACACACACCATGTCCTGGACCAGCTGAATACTGGGGACAGAAACACACACCATGTCCTGGACCAGTGAGTACTGGACACACACACACACGCCATGTCCTTGACCAGTGAGTACTCAGGGGGGGACACCAGTAAGGATGAGGAGGGGCCGACATGTCCTTGACCAGCGAGTACTGGGACACACACACCCCCCACATCCTTGACCAGTGAGTACTGGGGGAGCGGGGAGGACACCCGTGAGGATGAAGAGGGGGCAACACCATGTCCTGGACCAGCGAGTACTGGGCAGCGGGAGGACGACACCATGTCCTTGACCAGTGAGTACTGGGGGGGGGAAAACACCCATGAGGATGAGGAGGGGCCAACACCACATCCTTGACCAGTGAGTACTGGGGGGACACACCAGTAAGGATGAGGAGGGGCCAACATGTCCTTGACCAGCAAGTACTGGGGGGGGGGGCACCAGTAAGGATTGAGGAGGGGCTGACAGACACCACGTCCTGGACCAGTGAGTACTGGGGGGGGACACACCCACTCATGAGGATGAGGAGGGGCGAGATACTGCGGGGAGGAAGGGGGGTCCCACCAGCACCCACCTGCAGCACCTTGAACGTCAGCGTCGGGCCGCCGGGCAGCCGGAAAAGCTTCTGGAGTTGGGGGGGGAAAGGGAGCAGCGCTCAGTGCCGGGGGGAAAACACCGGCGGTGCCGCGGCCACCAGCGGATGCCACGGCCACCGACAGGGCCGTGCCCACCGGTGGGTGCCACGACCACCAGCAGTGCCACAACCGCCGGTGGGTGCCACAACCACTGGCAGGGACGTGGCCATGGGCGGGTGCAACGACCACCGGCGGGTGCCACGACCACCGGTGGGTGCCACGACCACTGGCAGGGCCGTGCCCACTGGTGGGTGGGTGCCACGACCACCGGCGGGTGCCATGACCACTGGCAGTGCTGCACCCACCGGCGGGTGCCACGACCACCGGCGGGTGCCACGACCACCGGCGGGTGCCACAACTGCTGGCGGGTGCCACAACTGCTGGCAGGGCCGTGCCCACTGGCGGGTGCCACGACCACCGGCAAGTGCCACAACCGCCGGCGGGTGCCACAACCACTGGCAGGGCCGTGCCCACCGGTGGGTGCCACGACCACCAGCGGGTGCCACAACCACCAGCAGTGCCACGACCACCGGCGGGTGACACAACCACCAGCAGTGCCACGACCACTGGCGGGTGCCACAACTGCTGGCAGGGCCGTGCCCACCGGCGGGTGCCACGACCACCAGCAGGTGCCACAACCGCCGGCGGGTGCCATGACCACTGGCAGGGCCGTGCCCACCGGTGGGTGCCACGACCACCAGCGGGTGACACAACCACCAGCAGTGCCACGACCACTGGCGGGTGCCACAACTGCTGGCAGGGCCGTGCCCACCGGCGGGTGCCACGACCACCGGCAAGTGCCACAACCGCCGGCGGGTGCCACAACCACTGGCAGGGCCGTGCCCACCGGTGGGTGCCACGACCACCAGCGGATGACACAACCACCGGCAGGTGCTGCACCCACCAGCGGTGCTGCACCCACCGGTGGGTTCCATGCCGACTGGTGGTGCCGTGCCCACCGGCGGTGCCGCGCCGGCGCGGATGCATCAGTGCGTTTACTTTGGCTGGAATCACCGCGTGGGCTCAGCGGGATTTTCTCATCATCTGCATCCGCAAACACCGCGATCCCTCCACCCCCCCAAACGGTGCCGGCGCCCTGGCGCCGCGGAGGGACCCCCCGGAGCTGGCAGAGCCGGGGTGGCACTCGTGCTACTCACCAAATTGATGCCAGACGCCGATTTACTGAACACCACGAAATGGGTCACCCCCAGCGGCCCCGCCACCGCCACGAAATCCTTCAGCGAGTTGCTTTTCCGCACCTGCGGCACACAACGGCGCGGCCCTCGCCATCCCCCCGGTGCCACCGCGCCTGCCGCGCCACCGTGTTCACCCCGGGGGGGGGGTGTCGGGGGGTGGGATCCGGTGCCGCCGGGCTCACCTGGAGGGCTCTGGCCGTGTAGGGCTCCATCACCCTGCGGACGTCGGCGACGAGGCGCCGGACGTTGCGGCCGGCGCGGCCGCGGTGGAAGACGAAGGAGTGGGGGACGGTGCCGAATTCCTGCTGGGCGTTGTGCCGCGCCGCCGCGCGCTCCTTCTTCTGGTTCTTGCTCTGCGGGGAACGGGGAAAAGGGGGGGGGGGTCAGGGTGGGGGGAGGACCCACTTCCCGAGCCCCCGGTGCGGCCGGAACCCTCATCCCGGTTCCCCCCTCCGGGAAAATCCGAGTCCTCGGTTCTCTTCTGTGCCCCCGGGAGGGCCCGACCCCCAGTAAAACCGGGCCCCCCGTCCCCGGCAAGGCCCCAGACCCCGATCCCCGGTACAACCGGGCCCCCCATCCCCTCCCGCCTCCCCGCAGGGCTCGACCCCCGGTACAACCGGGCCCCCCATCCCCTCCCGCCTCTCCGGAGGGCTCGATCCCCGGTAAAATCGGGCCCTCCATCCCCGGGAAGGCCCCAGACCTCGATCCCCGGTATAACCGGGACCCCCCATCCCCTCCCGCCTCCCCGCAGGGCCCGATCCCCGGTACAACCGGGTCCGGTACCCCGTCCTGCCCCTCGGGAGAGCCCGACCCCCGGTACAACCGGGCCCCCATCCCCGGGAAGGCCCCAGACCCCGATCCCCGGTACAACCGGGCCCCGTGCCCCATCCTGCCCCTCGGGAGGGCCCGATCCCCGGTACAACCGGGCTCCCCGTCCCCGGGAAGGCCCCAGACCCCGACCCCCGGTACAACCGGGCCCCCCATCCCCTCCCGCCTCCCCGCAGGTCCCGACCCCCGGTACAACCGGGCCCTCCATCCCCTCCCGCCTCCCCGCAGGTCCCGACCCCCGGTACAACCGGGCCCTCCATCCCCTCCCGCCTCCCCGCAGGGCCCGATCCCCGGTACAACCGGGCCCCCTGCCCCTCGGGAGGGCCCGAGCCCCGGTACAGCCGCGGCCCCCGTCCCCTCCTGCCCTCCCCGGAGGCCCCGATCCTCGCGGGGTGTGGGGGGGGTCCAGGCCCGCCCCGGTTCCCCCCCGCCCCGGCCCGTACTTTGCTCGGCCGCCCCATCCCGCCGCCGCCGCCGCCGCCGCCGCCGCCGCCGCCGCCGCCACCACGTGGCTCCGGGCACTTCCGGCGCGCTCCCTCCCGCGCGCTCCGGCTACTTCCGGCGCGCCACTTCCGGCCGGTCCGTGCCCGCCGCGGCCTGCGCCGCCGCCGCGCGTTCCGCCCGCCGGTCCCGCCGCTCCGCGGGGACCCCCCGGCCCCCCCCCGGTCCCGCAGCACCGCGGGGACCCCTCGGCCCGGCGCGGCTCCCCCCTGCTCCCGCCATGGCGGGGTGCGAGGCCCGAGGGGCCGCGGCCGCCGCTCCCGCCGCCCCGTGTCGCCGCCGCCGCAAAGGTCAGTGCGAGGGGGCGGCGGTGGGGGGGCCAAGTCATACGCTTTACTGGAGACCCCCAGAACCTCCCCGGGCTCCGCAACACCCCCAGAGACCCCCTCCAACACCTTCACGGCCCCCCTCGGCTACCCCCACACCCTAAAGCCCTCTCAGAGACCCCCCCCCCAACACCCCCAGACCCCTCTCTGGGCTCCCCAGTCCCTCACAGCCCCCTTAGAGACCCCTCCCCCACACCTCCAGCTCCTCCAGACCCCCCTCTGGGCTTTCCAGTCCCTTAGAGACCCCCCACACACACCTCCAGCTCCCCCAGACCCCCCTCTGGGCTGCCCGGTCTCTTAGAGACCCCCCTCCCAACACCTGCAGCTCCCCCAGACCCACCTCTGGGCTCCCCAGTCCCTAAAGCCCCCTTAGAGACCCCTCCCCAACACCCCCAGGTCCCCCTTTGGGCTCCCCAGTCTCTCAGAGACCCCCCCCCCCCCAGCACCTCCAGGTCCCTCAGACCGTGCTCTGGGCTCCCTCGTCCCTTAGAGACCCCCCCCCCAACACCCCCAGCTCCCCCAGACCCCCCTCTGGGCTCCCCAGAGTCCCCGCCATCTTCTCAAAGCCCCTCAGGCTCCGCAGCCCTTAAAGTTTCCCAAAGCCCCCCCAAGGCTCCCCCCACCCTCAAAATTCCTTCCTCCACGAGTTCCCCCAACTCCTCCCCAGATCCCCCCCACCCCAGGCGCCCCCAGGGCTCCCCACTCATCCCGCAGAAACCTCAGCCCCACCGGGACCCCCATCCTGCCAGGACACCCCCACCCCACTCCGGCTCTACCCCCGGGGTGGGGGGGACGCGTTCAGCCGCCGGTGCCATCCGTCCATCTGTCCGTCCTGCCACCAGTGATGCCAGGGGGTGTGAGCCCCTCCCTGGGGTGCCCCCCGCTCAGAGCGGGGCGATCCGCCGCCGGAAGCAGCCGCAGGTGAGGCAGCGCAGGGCGGCCATGCTGAGGTGGAAGATGGCGCCGTAGTGGAAGAGCAGCCGGTAGAAGGTCCCGACGGACAGATCTCCCGAGGGATCCGCGTACTTGAGGGCCACCAGCGGCGTGTAGAGGCGGTTGGTTTGCGTGCGGAACGCTGGGCGCCGGGCCCCGACCACGGCCACGACCGCCTGCCGGCGGAGAGACGGAGCTCAGGGCCGGGAATGACCCCTGGAGCCCCCTCTGGATCCTCCTGACCACGGCCATGACCGCCTGCCACCGGAGACACGGAGCTCAGGGCCAGGAATGACCCCCCAGATCCCCCTCTGGATCCTCCTCTGGATCCTCCTGGCCCCAACCATGGCCACGACCGCCTGCTGCCGGAGACACGGAGCTCAGGGCTGGGAACGACTCCCAGAACCCCCTCTGGATCCTCCTCCGGATCCTCCTGGCCCCGACCATGGCCACAACCGCCTGCTGGCGGAGACTCGGAGCTCAGGGCCAGGAATGACCCCCAGATCCCCCTCTGGATCCTCCCAACCACGGCCACGACCGCCTGCCAGCGGAGAGATGGAGCTCAAGGGCCTTGAGGATGGGACCTGGAATGACCCCCGGAGCCCCCTCTGGATCCTTCCAACCACGGCCACAACCGCCTGCCGCCAGAGAGACGGAGCTCAGGGCCCGGAATGACCCCCAGGACCCCCCTCTGGATCCTCCTGACCACATCCACGACCGCCTGCTGGCGGAGACACAGAGCTCAGGGCTGGGAACGACCCCCAGAACCCCCTCTGGATCCTCCTCCGGATCCTCCTGGCCCCGACCATGGCCACAACCGCCTGCCGGCGGAGACATGGAGCTCAGGGCCAGGAACGACCCCCAGATCCCCCTCTGGATCCTCCCAACCACGGCCACGACCACCTGCTGGTGGAGAGATGGAGCTCAGGGCTGGGAATGACCCCCCAGATCTCCCTCCGGATCGTCCTCCGGATCCTCACGGCCACGGCCATGGCCACAACCGCCTGCTGGCGGAGACATGGAGCTCAGGGCTGGGAATGACCCCCCAGATCCCCCTCCAAAACCCCTCCGGATCCTTCTCCGGATCCTCCTGGCCCTGACCATGGCCATGACCTCCTGCCGGCGGAGACACGGAGCTCCGGGAACGACCCCCAGATCCCCTCGGGATCCCCCCGGCCCCCCACCTCAGCCACGGCGCCGGGGCTCTGGCCCAGCGTGGCGAAGATCTGGTGGGACGCCGGCAGGTACACGTCCTTGAAGTACCGCACCGTCGCCGGATCGGCACCGGGAAACTCGGAGCGCGAGACCTCTTCCATCAGCTTCAGCTCGAAATCCGTCTTCACGGGGCCCGGTTCCACCATGGAGACGCTGCGGGGCCGGGGTGGGGGTGTCCAGAGCCGCCCTGGGACCCTCGGGGTCCCCCCCCCGGCCCCCCCCCCGGCGCTCACAAGACGTTGAACTGCAGCAGCTGCACGGCCAGGCTCTCGCAGAACCCCTCCACCGCGAACTTGGAGGCGGCGTAGACATCGTTGAAGACGATTCCTGCAGGTGGAGAGGGGGTGGGACCCCCCCCTGGAGTGAGGAACCCCCTCCCTGGAGTGAGGACCACCCCCCCCCCCCCCCTGCAGCCCCATGACTGCTGATGGCCACGATGTGGCCGCTCTGCCACAGTCCTGCAGGTGGAGAGGGGTTGGGACCCCCCCCCTGGAGCAAGGACCCCCCCACCAACACCAGGACCCCCCCTCTCACCCTGCAGCCCATGACTCTACTTATGACCACGGTGTGGCCCCCTGACCCCCCCCCACCCTGCAGCCCCATGATGCTGCTGATGGCCACGATGTGGCCGCTCTGCCACACTCTTTCAGGCAGAGAGGGGTTGGGACCCCCCCCCATTTAGCAAGGACCACCCCCCTGGAGCAAAGACCCCCCCCTGGAGTGAGGACTCCTCCCTGGAGCGAGGACCCCCCCACCAACACCAGGACCACCCCCTCCCCTCACCCTGCAGCCCCCTGACGCTGCTGCTGACCACGATGTGGCCACTCTGCTGCATTCGGAGAGGGGTTGGGACCCCCCCCTTGGAGCAAGGACCCCCCCCCCGGAGTGAGGACCCCCCCTCTCACCCTGCAGCCCCATGACTCTACTTATGACCACGGTGTGGCCCCCTACCAGCACCAGGACCCCCCCCCACCCTGCAGCCCCATGATGCTGCTGATGGCCACGATGTGGCCGCTCTGCCACACTCCTGCGAGCGGAGAGGGGTTGGGACCCCTCCCCCATTTAGCGAGGACCACCCTCCCTGGAGCAAAGACCCCCCCCCTGGAGTGAGGACTCCTCCCTGGAGCAAGGACCCCCCCACCAACACCAGGACCGCCCCTTCCCCTCACCCTGCAGCCCCCTGATGCTGCTGCTGACCACGATGTGGCCGCTCTGCCGCATTCGGAGAGGGGTTGGGACCCCCCCCTTGGAGCAAGGACCCCCCCCCCCGGAGTGAGGACCCCCCCTCTCACCCTGCAGCCCCATGACTCTACTTATGACCACGGTGTGGCCCCCTACCAGCACCAGGACCCCCCCCACCCTGCAGCCCCATGATGCTGCTGATGGCCACGATGTGGCCGCTCTGCCACACTCCTGCGGGCAGAGAGGGGTTGGGACCCCCCCCCATTTAGTGAGGACCACCCCCCCTGGAGCAAAGACCCCCCCCTGGAGTGAGGACTCCTCCCTGGAGCGAGGACCCCCCCACCAACACCAGGACCACCCCCTCCCCTCACCCTGCAGCCCCCTGATGCTGCTGCTGACCACGATGTGGCCACTCTGCTGCATTCGGAGAGGGGTTGGGACCCCTGCCTTGGAGCGAGGACCCCCCCCTTGGAGCAAGGACCCCCCCCCCGGAGTGAGGACCCCCCCTCTCACCCTGCAGCCCCATGACTCTACTTATGACCACGGTGTGGCCCCCTACCAGCACCAGGACCCCCCCCCACCCTGCAGCCCCATGATGCTGCTGATGGCCACGATGTGGCCGCTTTGCTACACTCCTGCGGGCAGAGAGGGGTTGGGACCCCCCCCCATTTAGCGAGGACCACCCTCCCTGGAGTGAAGACCCCCCCCCCGGAGCGAGGACTCCCCCCTGGAGCGAGGACCCCCCCCCCAACACCAGGACCACCCCCTCCCCTCCCCCTGCAGCCCCCTGACGCTGCTGCTGACCACGATGTGGCCGCTCTGCCGCATTCGGAGAGGGGTTGGGACCCCCCCCACCAGCACCAGGCCCCCCCCCCTCACCCTGCAGCCCCATGACGCTGCTGATGACCACGATGTGGCCGCTCTGCCGCCGTTTCATGTCGGGGAGGACGGCCTTGATCATCCGGACGGCTCCGAAGAAGTTGGTCTCGAAGATTCCCTTCATCTCCTCCACGCTGATGCTCTCCACCGGCCCCACGTGCCCCACGCCGGCGTTATTCACTGTGGGGTGGGTGGGTGGGCTCGGAGACCCCCCCCATCACCCCCAGCTGCCCATTGTGACCCCCCCCCATACTCACCCAACACATCCACCCGCCCCCCGGGGATGCTCCCCATGCACTCGGCCACGGAGCTGTCGCTGCAGACGTCCAGCCGTTGGATGCTCAGCGTCTTTCCCAGCGCCGCTCCCGCCGCTTCCTCCAGTTTCTCCTTCTTCCGCAGGTCCCTCATGGTGGCGATGACTGGGGGGAGCCCCAGTCCCAATCAGCAGGACTCCCAGTTGCCAACTGGGAGCGGAGGGTCAAGCCGGGACGGGATTCCCTAAGCTGCTTTGGTAACACAGCCGTTAATCCCCCCCCTCGGGATTAATCCTGCGGGGTCGGTGGTGGGGCAGCGGAGTCGGGGCGCACACACACGCGTGTCGGGACGGGAACACGGATGGCACACGCGTGTGCGGGAGCGCGGCGCCGGGCCCGGTTACACGCGTGTGCGCTCGCGGCCCTGAGCTGCTCGTGCCGGCCGCGGCCCCGTGGGGCTGCCCCATGGCTCCAGTTCCGCAGGGTGGTGGGTGGGGGGGCACTGGGATGCGCCTCGGTGTGCTGGGGGGGGTGTCTGTGAGGAAGAAGAGGCTCCCAGGATGGATGGGGTGAGCACGGAGCCGTGGGACCCCACACCCAGCCCCCCTGCCCCATCCCGGTGCCCTCCTCGCCAGGGCGGCCGTGGGACAACGGGGAAGGGGATCCCCATCCCGCTCCTCATCCTCACCCTGGAAGCGCTGCTGGGGGTCCTGTGCCAACCTGACGGCGATGGCGAGGCCGATGCCGGAGGAGCAGCCGGTGACGAGGACGGTGCGGGCCGCGGGGGTGGCCATGGCTGCGCCGACCTTCGCTCCAAAGGCTCTTAGGGGATCAGGACCCGGCGTCACGTGGGAGCAGGATCAACCCCCCCCACCCCCCAGGACAGCCCTGGGGAGGGCACGGGGGGTCCACGGGGCCGTGGCCGCCGGCACGGGGCATGGCACCCCTTGGGGACGTGGCACGTGGGATGGAGCCGTGCGTGGCACAGCGTGGCCGCGGTGCCCACCCTGCACCCATCGGGGACCCCCCCAACCCATCACGGGGGTCCGTGGGGTGGCTGAGGGTTGGGGAGGGGGGTTGTGCTGTCCCTAGAGCCCAGGGAGGTGGGGGGGGGGGGGTCAGGGCTTGGCTCGGGGGGCCGGGGGCATCCGTGGGGGCTCGTTACTGCAGAGACGCCGGTAAATATTTGGCGGGGCCGCGGGAAATTCGGGGGGAGCGGGGCCGTGACTCAGGCGATGAGGCAATGGGGCGACTCCGGCCAGCGGAGCCCCGGGGGCCGGCGCGGGCGAGCGGCAGCTGCGCTGGGGTGGGGGGGGGTCCCCCCAAACCCCCCCGGCCTTGCTGTGGGGCTGGGTGCTCCGGAATGGCCTTGGGGTGGGAATGGATGGGAGTGGGGAGAGGGGCTTTGTACCCCAAAACCTCACCGGGGGGGGTGGGGGTCTCTGCACCCCGAAACCTCGCTGTGGGGGTGGGAGCTGGGTGGGTGGGGGGGTCTCTGCACCCCTAAACTTCACTGTAGGACTGGGAGTGGGTGGGGGGGTCTCTGTACCCCTGAACATCACTGTGGGGCTGGGGGGGGGGGGGGGGTGTCTCTCTGCAACCCTAAACCTCCCTGTGGGGCTGGGAGTGGGTGAGTGGGGGTCTCTGCACCCCTAAACCTCACTGTGGGGCTGTGAGTGGGTGGGGGGGTGTGTCTCTGCACCCTTAAACTTCACTGTGGGGCTGGGAACAGGTTTGGGGGGGGTCTCTACACCCCTAAACCTCGCTGTGGGGCTGGGAGCAGGTTGGGGGGGAGTCTCTTCACCCCTAAACCTCGCCGTGGGACTGGGAACAGGTTGGGGGGTTCTCTGCACCCCAAAACCTCGTTGTAGGGCTGGGAGTGGGTGGGTGGAGGGTCTGTGCACCCCTAAACATCACTGTAGGGCTGGGAGTGGGGTGGGGGGTGTCTCTGCACCCCTAAACTTCACCATGGGGCTGGGAGCAGGTGGGGGGTGTCTCTGCACCCCAAAACCTCACCGTAGGGCTGAGGACACCATTCGGGGCGGTGGGAACTCGCAGCCGGGACCCCCCCCCCAACCCTTTCCCGGCTCCACCCCCGGTGGCGGTCCCGGGGGGGAAGGACCGGGCGGGGGGCGGGGGCTGCTGGCGGCCCGGTCCTTCCCTCCCTCCCCTCCCCTCCCCTCCCCTCCCTCCCTCCCCTCCCCTCCCCTCCCCTCCCCGCAGCCCCGACGATCCCGGCGCGGTCAGGGCGGGCTACGAGCTCCGGTACCGGACCCCGGGCATCCCCCCCCCGGCTCCTCCCCCCCCCCCCCCCGGAACGGACCGGGCATGGAGGGTCGCCCGGTCCCCGCCGCCCTCCTCGCCGCGCTCCTCGCCGTGCTGCAGGGGCTGCCCCCGGCCCGGGCAGGTAACGGGCACCGGGGGGGTGGGGGGGGGACACACACACGGGACCCCCGGCCCACGCGTGTCCCCGTTCCACACCCCCCCCCGCCCCCGGTGAGAAAGGGGGGGGGGCACCGGTGGGCTGAGCCCGGTGGACCCGACGTAGGGACCGGGGGGGGACGTGGGAGTCCCCGGGGGCTCCCCGGTGCTGTCATGCGTGGGCCGCCCCCCCCCCCAACTCCCCGGGACCCCCCCCCCGCCGATTTCAGCACCACGGACAGGGCCGGGGGGGGCACCCTTGGGGGGGGCCCCACCGGGATGGGGCTCTGGGGGTCCCTGCTGGCTCCGGCTGGTGACAGGGACCCCCCCCCACCTCGGGGTGTGGGTGTTCCTTGGGATGGGGGGGCTCCTCCTGGGAGGGGGGGGCTCGTTGTGGGACAGGGGTGCACCCCCCGGGGTCCTTGATGGGGTGCTCCCCCCAGGTTCCCCCCCCCCCCCCAGGGTGGGGGGTCCGGTGGGATGGGGGACCCGGACACCTGGGTGCCCTGGCTGGGGGGGGGAGCGCAGCAGGGTGGGGGTCTGGGGGAGCCCCTGTAATGGGGATTAGCACCGGTGTGGGCTCTCAGAGATTGGGGGGGGGTCGTGGGGGGCCCCCCCTCACCCCGCTCCCCCCAGCTCCGCCGCACCCTACCCCTTGGCTAAAGCTGAGCCGCCGGCACCCCCGTGTGCCCCCCACCTCCCCGAGCCCCCCACACCCGGGTCCGGCATCTGGAGAGGGCTTGGCTGGTACAACCACTCCAAGGCCACCCACCAGCCCTATACTGGGGGATTCCCAGCCCTGGGTGGGGGGGGGGGGGGGGGTTCGTGGACCCCCCACCCCGACACGCCACGGCCGGGTGACGGTTCTCCCCGGGGAGCCCCGGCAGGAAGCCGGACCCATGTGCCGGGGTCAGGAGGGCCTGAGAGACGGCTCGGCCGGAGCGAGGTCAGCCCGTTCCCAGCCTGTCCCTGTCCTGCTGTGCCCCCCCCCCCTCATATTTGGGGGGTCCAGCCAGGCTGGGGGGGCTGCAGGCAGCTCCGGGGGCCGCAGGAGGAATTGCCCCCCCCCCTTCTCCTGCATCCCCCTTCCCAGCCTGCCCGGACAGGCCTCTCCGGCAGGGAGGGTGGGTGCTGCCCCAGGCGGGGTGGGGGGGGCCCCCCCAGTGCTCTCTGATGTAGCTGCAGTCATCACCCCCCCCCTACACCCCCCCCCATGCACACCTGGCTGTGCCGGATTAACCCTCCGCGCACCGGAAAGAGGACAGCCCCCCCCTGCCCACCCCACCCCAAAACCCCTCTCCCCGCGCCCCCTACTTGGGTGCCTAAGGGGTAACGGGGGGGGGGGGGTCTCCCATGGGTGATGGGTGCACCCGTACGGCGGGGTGCAGAGCAGCGCCGGGGGCGGAGGAATGCGGGGAAGGAATCTGGCGGCCGCGGACCGGACCTTGGGCCCACACAGCTGCCTGGCACCGGGCCGGCCCCGCTTGGCAGGAGGCAGGCAGGGGGATGGGGCCGCGGCTGGAAGCCCGGAGAGCGGTCGGGGTGTCTCTGGTGGGTGCCCCCCCACCCCTGAAGTCTCCCCGTTCTCCCCACAGCGGTGCCCGTGGACGTGCTGCGGACGCTGGGCATGCAGGATGGCCGCGATGGCATTTCCGTCACCGCTGGCATCTGTCCTCGACGCCCGGGGACCGAAGACCCCGATTTCGCTTTCCGCGTCGACAACCGCACCCAGCTCAGCGCGCCCACCCGCCAGCTCTTCCCCGGTAACCGAACCCATCGCGGGGTGCCAACCGAGCCGCTCCGAGGGCGGGCATCCCCTTTTGGGGTGCAGATCCAGCTCTTGCGGGCTCATCCTGATGGCTGCCCACCCTCCTCTTCCTCCCTGCTGCAGATGGCTCCTTCCCCGAGGACTTCTCCATCCTGGCCACGGTGCGTGCCCGGCGTGGCGGACAAGCCTTCCTCCTCTCCGTCTACGACGAGCGAGGCGTGCAGCAGCTTGGCATGGAGATCGGGCTCTCGCCCGTCTTCCTCTACGAGGACCAGGAAGGGCAACCGGCCCCCGAGCAGTACCCCGTTTTCCGGAGGGTCAACCTGGCTGATGGCAGGTGAGTGCCAGGTTTGGGGGGCACACACACACACCTGGGGTCTCCTCCCCGGCCCCTCTGGCTGCGACCGAGTCCCATCTCCGCAGGTGGCACCGCGTGGCGTTGGCCGTGGAGGGCACCAACGTCTCCTTGCTGGTGGATTGTCACCTCCTCGCCACGCTGCCGCTGGAGCGGGGACCTCAGCCCCTCGTCAGCACCCAGGGGGTGACGATTTTCGGGGCTCGCCTCCTGGACGAGGAGGTGTTCGAGGTGGGTCCCTCCCCAAATCCTTGTGCCAGGGCCCCTGACCGTCCCTTGCCCAGGTAGTGAGGGGTCTGGGGAAGAGGGGGCACCCGGTTGCTGCGGTTGGTAGAGGCTCTGGTTACGCTGGGGGCTGCTCTGTGTCCCCGTGGGGTGTCCCTGTCCCTGTGGGGTGTCCCCATGGGGTGTCCATGTCCCCAGGGGGTGTCCCTGTCCCTGTGGGGTGTCCCCATCCCCATGGGGTGTCCCTGTCCCCGTGGGGTGTCCCTGTGGGGTGTCCTCATCCTCAGGGGGTGTCCCTGTCCCCAGGGGGTGTCCCCATCCCTGTGGGGTGTCCCCGTGGGGTGTCCCTGTCCCCATGGGGTATCCCTGTCCCCAAGGAGTGGCCTGGATCCCCTCCCTGCCTTCCTGCGCGCTGCAAATGCCAGGGGCCGCGGGCAAAGAGGCCGCTTTGAGTGGGGCTGGCCCCCGCCCCTGCCCATTTTGTCCCCCGCGGGCAGACAAGGGTCCCTTTGTCCGTTCTGCCCCCCTGCACCCTCTGCCCGGCCGAGGGGGTGTCCACGCTGGCTGCCCCGAGCCACCCACGGACCCGCCGGCTGCCGCAGGGACGGGGCTGGCCACGAGTGCCAGCTCTTGCACGCATGTCCCAGGGTGGGCGCGGGCACCCGGCGCGGGCACCCAACAGGCCCGGGGTGCAGAGATGGTGGGGGGCAGGGATCAGAAAACCCACTCCCTCGTCCTCCCCCCTTTCTCCTTTGCCGCAGGGTGACGTCCAGCAGCTGCTGATTGTGCCCGACCCCGAAGCCGCCCGCTCCTACTGCCAGCTCTACATGCCAGGCTGCGACCAGCCCCTGCTCTACCCGCTCCTAGCCCCCTTCCCGGAGGAGGTAGGCACCCAAAGTGGGGAAAGGGATCCCCCCACCCTGCCAGGCAGCCTGTGGGGATGCTGCCAGGCTTGGCATCATGGTGGGGGGAACTGCCGGGATCCCTGATGCCCGTTCTTCTCTCCCCACCTTGCAGAGTGACCCGGAGCCCACCGCTGCCCCGCGTCGGAAGGGCAAGAAGGGAAAGGGCAAGGGCAAGCGCAAGGGCAAGGGCAAGAAGAGGAGGAACAAGGAGCTGCTGGAGCAGCACGAGGCCTCCGTGCCCTCCGTCGCCGCCAGCCAGGTAGAGACTGTGACTAACCCACCCCTGTGGCTGCTTAACCCACCCTGGTTAACCCAGCTCCGCAGCTCGCCGGTGCCCGCCGGCCAGCGCTGTGCCACGGCTCGGCTCCTTACGCTGAGACGGGACAACCGGGACCCGAATCCGGCTTAAATGCAGAACGGCTCCACGTGGGCATGGCCCAAGGCAGACCTGGAGGTGTCCTGGAGCTGGCAGCGCCTGTGTGCCAAGCTCATGCCGTGCCACACGCAGCCTCTGGCATCCAGAGTGACTCCCTGGCATCGTCTTTGCATGGTCTGGGGCAAAGCGGGCCAGATCCAGCCGCTCTGGCTCCCGTGGAGCCGAACCTTTGGGTCTGTTGGATGCAACTCTGGCCAAACCGGCTCCTTCCCGGAGCGGCCATCGCATCCCCGTGAGGATGCCAGTCGCGTTGGCACCTGGGGCTGAGCCACCCCCACGGCTCCCCATGTCCCGGGAGCCGGAGGGGATCCCCTGGGTGGAGACGCCGGGGCAGGGTCAGGAGGCAGCAGCCCCCCACCTCCACCTCCGGCCCCTTTGGCTCTGGAAATGGGTCACGGCTGCAGCTGGGAACGGCGGCGCTGGCCAAGGGCGGCGCGGGGCCGGTGGCCCCTCCTTGCCGATGAGTCAACCTTGGCTGAGCCGGGCCGGAGAGCCCCGGCGAGGGGTGGCCGTGCTCCAGGTCCTGCTCGGAGCCAGGAGCCGGGCGGCCCCGGCATCGGGGAGGGGGGGGAACAGCCACCCCCACGCCTGGGAGCCGCAGCTGCCATGCCCTGGCTCGCCTGCCCGCTGCCGGTCCCCGAGGAGCGGGAGTCCCGGTGCCATGGCCCCAAAAGGAACACGGGCAGTGGTTGTGATGGTACTGGGATGCCCCCAAGTCCGACCGTGGCCCCCCCACCCACCCTGCGGGACCCCCCAGGGGTCATGGGCCAGCACCTCCCTCTGCCGCAGCGCTCCCTTCCTCACCCTGCGCCCTTTCCGCATCGCCCAAGGCCAGCGTGCCCACGCCGACGCCGGCCACGGAGGAGGAGCTCTCCTTGCCACCCGTCCCCTCCGGCATTGCCACCACCGTCAGCGTCACCCTGAACGGCACCGACCCCTTCGAGGTAGCGCCGGGGCTGGGGGCTGGGGTGGGCAGGGGACGTCCCCCCGCTTGGCACCGCTGGCATCTCCCCGTGCCGTAGGACGCCGGTGAGGAGCTCGTGCTGGAACTCGAGGAGGACGATGCCGCGGAGCTGCAGGGCTACGAGGACTACTACGACGGTGGCCCTGCGAGCCGGGAGCGGTTCGGCCCTGCCGAGCGCGACGAGACGGTGATCCGGGCTCCCCAGGTAATGCTGGGGACGAGGACTGGGACCCCCCACCCCGAACTGGGGTCACGGTAGGGGGTCCAGGGCCCACGTAGGCAGCTGGGAGCCCATCACCCCAGCCCGGCTTTCGGCCGTTTCTCCTCATCCCAGGAGCCCAGTTTGAAGGGGGAGAAGGGCGAGCCAGCCATCGTGGAGCCGGTGAGTGGTGCACGGACCCCCCCGCCGGGGATGTGTGGCCCCCCCAGCCCTCCGCAGCACCCCGGGGCCACCCATCTGAGATGATTCACAGGAGGGACCTCACTCTCCTTCTCCTTTAGGGTCGGCGATTCCAGGGGCCGCCGGGACCCCCAGGCCCTGCGGTGAGGAGCGAGGGGCTGCCGGTGGCTGGGGGGGGGGGATCGGAGACGCCGAAACGTTAACGTGCTTCTGTGTTCTCCGCAGGGGGAACCAGGTCCCCTGGGACCACCGGGGCTCCCAGGGCTGCCCGGGGACCCCGGAGATCAGGTATGGAGCAGATGGGGGAGGGCTGCGACGAGGCCGGAGCTGCCCCGCGGCGGAGCCGGGACCGCGGGCGTCCCGCCGGTCCCGCCGCTGCGTGTCGGCGCAGGCGGAGGGTGATGGAGCTGCAAGCCCTGACCTGACAGCCCGGCTTCTGGCGGCGTGCTGGGGGCTTATCCCCCCCACCCTTTCCCCTCCGCCAGGGTCCCGCGGGACGGCCGGGGCTGCCGGGAGCTGACGGGATCCGTGGTCCGGCGGGGACTATGATCATGTTGCCGGTAAGTGCAGGATGGGACCCTCCAGGACCCTGATGGCTGTGATGTGGAGCTGGTTGACCCCAGGACTGGGGTGTGGTGGCTCCCCCCATCCCTCACCCTACTCCTTCCCCCCAGTTCCAGTTTGGCGGAGACTCCCTCAAGGGTCCCACCGTCTCTTTCCAAGAAGCCCAAGCCCAAGCGATCCTGCAGCAGGCGAAGGTGAGGACCCCCGCGACCAGCCCCCCGGCCTCCCCGCTCCCCCTCACCCCTCTCCTCCCTTCTCTCCCCAGCTCTCCATGAAGGGTCCCCCAGGTCCCATGGGGCTCACCGGCCGCCCGGGACCGCTGGTGAGTACGACGGGCACGGGGGCTGCTCTGGGGTGCCCACCCCACCAAGGTGCACCCTCTTGGGTGCCCACCCCACCAAGGTGCACCCTCTGGGGGGCCCACCCCGCCAAGGTGCACCCTTTGGGGTGCCCACCCCGCCAAGGTGCACCCTTTGGGGTGCCCACCCTGCCAAGGTGCAGCCTCTGGGGTGCCCACTCCGCCAAGGTGCACCCTCTGGGGTGCCCACCCCACCAAGGCGCAGCCTCTGGGGGGCCCACCCCACCAAGGTGCACCCTCTGGGGTGCCCACCCCGCCAAGGTGCACCCTCTGGGGTGCGTTTTTGCACCGCAGCGACCTCTCTTATGGGGGTCTCCTTGTTTTTGTAGGGTCTACCTGGACACCCAGGGCTGAAAGGAGACGCGGGGGACGTGGGGCCGAGGGTGAGTCTTGCTCGGCTGGGTTGTGCCCCGGGCAGGGCTCTGGCAGCCTGTGGGCGAGCTCAGCCCTGACGCCTTCCCCTCTTCTCCATCAGGGTCCCCGGGGAATGCAGGGACCACCGGGGCCGCCGGGGAAACTGGGCAGACGGGTGAGCACTGGGGGTTCGGGTTTTGCCTCCCCCAAATGTCCCAGTTCGCTGTCACGTCTCAGGGTGCCCCTTTCCCATCCCCATGCCAAGGGGCACCGAGCCTCCCTGCCCCTTCCCACCCCCTCGACTTGTCTTGCAGGGTCGTGCTGGAGCCGACGGTGCCAGGGGTCTCCCGGGGGAAACCGGACCCAAGGTCTCGTGCGTGGGGTGGCATCGGTGCCAGCAGCGGGGTTGGGGGGCAGAGGGTGACGTGGGCTCAAAGTGACACTTGTCCTCTACCCCGCAGGGTGACAGGGGCTTCGATGGGCTCCCGGGGCTGCCGGGCGAGAAGGGCCACAGGGTAAGCGGGCATGGTGCCGCGTCCCCTCCTGCTGCCACCGTGCCCGCGCCGCCTCACCCTCTCTCTTCTACAGGGTGACGTGGGGAAGCCGGGACCAGCGGGCCCCCCCGGGGAGAAAGGTGCCAAGGTGAGGGGCGTGGGGAGGGCTGGGGAAGGATCAGGCCCCGCTGGCATCAGCGGGATGTGCCCAGCTCCGCTCTGTCCTCTCCAGGGCTCGGATGGTCCCCCGGGACCTCGGGGGCAGCCCGGGGAACCCGTAAGTACCAGCTGCCGGCAGCGGGAACCTGCCCTGGTTTCTCCCCCGATCCCAGGAGCACTGGGGGTGGGGGGACAAGCTTGGCCCCCCCACTTTTTCCCCCCTCTGGCTTTTCGGAGCAGAGATTTGAGCGCCGGGCCCCCTCGGGGAACGTGGGGCGCTGGGGTCAGCGCTGCCCCCACTGACCCCTCCGTCCTCGGCTTTAGGGCACCCGAGGTCTGCTGGGCTCACGCGGCTCCCCCGGCCCCCCCGGCCCCCCGGTACGAGACGCCGCTCCTGCCTGTCTGTCTGTCTGTCCGTCTGCCCACCCCCCCCTTGGGCCGAGGGGGTTTTTCTCCTGTCACCCGTGAGCGTGGGCACGGCGGCGTCCTTGCCGCGATGCCACCTCGGGGTGCAGCGTCGCCTTGACCCTCCCTCCTTCCGCAGGGTGCCAGTGGCATCGACGGAGCGCCGGGGCCCAAAGGCAACGTGGTGGGTGTCACTGGGGGGGGGGGGGTCCCATCCTTGGGAGCACCCGGTGAGAAACCGGGATGCCCTGGGGAGGGGGAGGCAGGGCTGGGGCGAGAGCTGCTGCGTCCCCTCGTGGGGCTGGGGGGGTGCCTGGGGGGTGCAGCGAGGGTCCGAGTGGCACATCGGGGGTCCGAGGAGGGTTTTTGCTGCACTAATAGACTTTCTGTGCCCCTCCCCACCCCAGGGAATCCATGGGGAGCCGGGACCCCCGGGACAGCAAGGGAACCCCGGTCCGCAGGTACGTGGAGGTGTTGGGGGGGCCAGCAGGGTGTCCCCATGGGGCTGGGGGCTCGGGTGGTCCCTCAGTCCCATCCCAGCACCCCGATCTGTTCCCTCGCAGGGTCTGCCCGGTCCCCAGGGTCCCGTCGGGCTGCCAGGGGAGAAGGTGAGTCAGGATCCAGCATGGATGGGGGGCGGATTCCGGGGCTCTGAGCAAGTGGTGGGGGGCTGCAGGGGTGACCCCAGTCCCTCTGCATCCCCACGTGTCCTCCTCTCATCCAGGGCCCGCCGGGGAAACCGGGAATCCAGGGTGTGGCTGGTGCCGACGGGCCCCCGGTGAGTACCGGCGGGGGGCTGTGGGGTGACTCCGGTCCCCGGCGGAGCGGAGCCCAGAGGGGCAGCGTCACCGTCCCGGCTCGGGGCTCACGGCTCCCACGTCCCTATAGGGTCACCCCGGCCGAGAAGGGCCAGCTGGAGAGAAGGGCCTCCAGGTAAGGGGCTGATCCCCCCCACCCCGTGCCCTGGGTGGGGGGATAGGGTCCTCTTTCCGAGGAGAGGGTCCCGTTTTGGCTGCTTCTCTGTCCCCAGGGCCCCGTGGGTGCCCCTGGTCCCGTCGGCTATCCAGGACCCCGGGGGGTGAAGGTAAGAGCCGCCTCCCCCACGACCAGACTCTGCCGAGACGCCATGTGGGGGGGTTCCCCCCGGGTTGGGGTCCCCCCTCCGACCGCTCCGTGTCTCCGCAGGGAGCTTTTGGCGTGCGGGGCCTGAAGGGCAGCAAAGGGGAGAAGGTAAGGGGGAGCGGGGACAGCGGGGGACGAGGGTGGTCCTGTGGTCCCCTGGTGGGGGGGACACTGCCCCTGCCCTGAGATAGCTGGAGGGGGGGTCAGGGATACCTCTGTGGTGGGATTTGGGGCTCAGCCCCCCCAAAATGTGTCTGTTGTTCAGGGAGAAGATGGATTCCCCGGCTTTAAGGGGGACATGGGCCCCAAGGGGGACAGGGTAAGTGGGGTCCTGGGGTCCACGGGGGTCTCCTCGTCGGGGCTGCAGCCCCGTGGGGTTTTGCTGCCTGACTGCAGGATTTGGGGGGTGACGGAGCTTGGGGGGGACACGGCTCCATCCATGGGGACCCCGGTGCTCCCCGCACCCCCGCGTTACCGTTCCAGGGTGACCAGGGTCTGCTGGGCCCCCGCGGCGAGGACGGCCCCGAGGGGCTGAAGGGGCAGACGGGTCCCGTGGGGGAACCGGGTGCTCCCGGTCCCGCAGGCGAGAAGGTGAGGGCTGGCCCCGTGTCCCCATGTCCCCTGTGTCCCCGTGGCCCCGTGTCCTCATGTCCCTGTGTCCCCATGTCCCTGTGTCCCCATGTCCTTGTGTCCCCGTGTCCTTGTGTCCCTGTGTCCCCATGTCCCCCGTGTCCCTGTGTCCCTATGTCCTTGTGTCCCCATGTCCTTGTGTCCCTGTGTCCCCATGTCCCCATGTCCCTCGTAGCCCGCAGCTCAGCTCTGCTCTCTCCTTGGCAGGGCAAGCTGGGAGTGCCAGGTCTCCCAGGCTATCCCGGGCGCCAGGGTGCCAAGGTGAGCACAGGGGGGGCCTTTGGGATGTCCCCGGGACCCCAGGTGCCTCCTCAACCCTGGGTTATCCCCTGTCCCCTCTCTCCTTAGGGCTCCACTGGCTTCCAAGGTCCCATGGGGCTGGCAGGAGAGAAAGGCAAGAGGGTGAGTCAGCCCTGTCCCGTCGTGTCACCCCGTCCCACCCTCTCCAGCCATTCCAAGCCCCCCACATCCTGCTCTGCCACCCCCTCTGTGAGCCGGAGAGGGGTTGGGCTGAGCTGGGAGCCAAGGAAGGGACCCAGACCCTCTCACTTGGGCACACTCCATCCCCGTGGGGGGAGTGTGGGCGAGTGGGGGCTGCCCCGTGCGCTGCTTTCCCCGCCCCCCACCTCCTCTTTCTCCGCAGGGCAAGGCCGGCCAGGCGGGCCAGACGGGCCAGCGAGGGCCCCCGGTGAGTACCCGCAGCCCCGGCCCCGAGCTGGGGGTCACAGCAACCACCCCGTGTGCCGGTGACTACCGCGGGGCCGGCTGTATCCCACCGTGACCACCCCGGCGTCCAGCTGCATCCCACCGCGACCATTCCCGGGTGGATTGTATCCCACCACAACCATCCTAGGGCCGGCTGGAACCCATGGCACCAGAGCTGGGGGTCTGCCGTATCCCACAGCATCACACTCCATATCCCACAGCATCACACTCCATATCCCATGCCGATGAGGCTGGAGCCGGTTGTTTCCCACGGCAACCAGACCTTGGGGACCACCGTAACCCACGGCGACCGCATCCCAAATTTCCGCCTGTATCCCATGGGAACTACCCTTGGGCCAGCCGTGTCCCTGCTGGCTCCCTGCCCCGCTCCCATCCCGCTCCCCCAGCTCCCCAACCCGTTCCCTGCCCTGTTCTCCCCGCTTCCAGCCCAATCGCCCCACTCCCAGCCCCACTGCCTGCCCCACTGCCTGCCCCACTGCCTGCCCCACACCTCCTCACCCCACTCTTTGCTTCCGCAGGGTCTCCCAGGGGAGCGAGGTCTGCCCGGTCCCACCGGGAAGCCCGGCCCGAAGGTAGGTGGGAGCCTGACCGTGGGGTCCCCGCTGTCCCCCACGTCCCCTCTCTGCCCAGGGCTCCTTGTGGGTGCTGGCAGTGGGTCTGACGGGGGGGCAGTGGGGAGGGTGGGGGTCTTCGCTGCTGCCCTCAGCCTGTTTCTGTCTCTCCAGGGAGATCCTGGCCACGACGGGGCCCCCGGCGCGGTGGGAGAGAAGGTAAGTGGGGAGGTGGTCGATGCGAAGACACCCCGGAAAGGGACTGAGCACAGGGTGCTGGGTGTGGGGAGAGGGTCTGGGTGCTGTGGGGCCATGGGGAAAGCCCCTCTGCCGCTGACCCAGGGGCTTTTCTCTCTCTCCCACAGGGTCCCCAAGGTCCGCAGGGACCCAACGGCTTCCCGGGCACGAAAGGTCCCCCCGTAAGTGGTGATGGCTGCGCGTGGTCCCACCTGTCCTTGAGACGGTGCCAGGGGGCACAGAGCACGGCTGGCACGTCCCCCTCCTCCTGCTGTGCCCCGTGGGGTGCAGGCAGCAGAGGGGGGAGCCCACCTACGCAGCCTGTACCCCCCACCCCGTTACCTCTGCTCCGTCCCAGGGTCCCGCCGGGAAGGATGGTTTGCCAGGACACCCCGGGCAGCGTGGCGAGCCGGTGGGTGCTCTGCCTCCCTCGCCTGGCACGGGTTGGGGGGACACCTGGCAGTACCCAGCACTAACCCCTCTCTCCTCTGCAGGGGTTTCATGGCAAAACCGGCCCCCCCGGCCCCACGGGGGTGGTGGGACCCCAGGTGAGTGCCAGGGATGGGGGCAGGGGGTGTTTGTGTTGAAACGAGCCCGGTGGGATGGAGGCACCCCCAATACTCACCCCTCTCTCACCCCACAGGGTAAATCAGGTGAGACGGGACCTGTGGGAGAGAGGGGGCACCCAGGCCCCCCCGGCCCCCCCGGGGAACAGGGCCTGCCTGGCACCGCTGGCCGAGAAGGAGCCAAGGTAGGAGCCGTGCCAGGAGGTCCGACCACTCGCCGGGACCACCAGGAGCCCGGGCCAAGCTGGGCTGGGTCCCCTCTGAGCTCCTCAGGGCACTGGGGCACGCAGCAAAGCTCTGCCACTCCTCTCCACCTTGCAGGGGGACCCTGGCCCCGCTGGCATCCCTGGGAAGAGCGGCCCGCCGGGCATCCACGGCTTTCCCGGGACACGAGGGGCACCCGGAGAGATGGTCAGTGCTGTCGCCCCAGCCCGTTAGAGGGGGGAGTGGGATCCTTCCTGACCCTCTTCCCTGCCCTCCTGCAGGGTCCACCTGGCTTGAAGGGTGGCGAAGGTCCCCCCGGACCCCCCGGACCCACGGTGAGTACAAAGCATCCGGAGTTTTGGGGGTTTCCCTTGGGAATATACGCACTCCTTGGGGAGCGATTTTACCCCCCTGCTTCAAATTCCAGTGGAGAAAGAGAAAGGTTTCTTTGGAGAGGAGGAAGACTGCCGGGGCCTTCTTCCCTCCACGCCACCTCTCTCTTCTCCCCAGGGTTCCCCCGGAGAGCGAGGCCCCACGGGGGCTGCTGGAGGCATCGGACTGCCGGGCCGGGGGGGTGCCCAGGGCCCCCCCGGCCCCGTTGGCGAGAAGGGCTCCCCAGTAGGTGCCAGAGGGGGTGTGGGACTGGCACGAGCCGTGTCTCCCGTGGGTCCTGGCCAGCCCCACTCTCAACCCTTCCCCTTTTCGCCCGCAGGGTGAGCGAGGTCCCGTGGGTCCGGCCGGGCACGATGGGATCCAGGGTCCCATGGGGCTGCCAGGCCCTGGCGGACCCCCCGGCCCCGCCGGAGAAGACGGGGACAAGGTAAGTGATGGGGGGGGGGGCGGGCACAAACCAGCACCTCCAGCGATGGCTCCGTGTCGCTTCTTTACCGACGGCGCAGGGAACGTACCCCGGGATGGGCACTGGGGGCACATCCCCTCGCAGCGGGCACAGCCCAGGCTCGAGGGTCCTCCGGGATGGGGCAGGTTTCCCTGGGGGCTTCCCGGGAGCAGGGATTCCCCGGGCGGCAGTGGGCTGTCGGTCCTGGCAGCCTTCCTTGGCACCGCTTCCCAGGTCGTGGCAGGTTTCCCCGACGCTGGGATTTCCTTGGCCGTGGCTCCCCGGCCATGGCAGCTTTCCCTGGCTGCCAGCGCTCCCGTTCCTCGCCAGCTTCTCACCATCTTCCCTTCGTGGCAGGGCGAGATGGGGGTGCCCGGGCAGAAGGGCAGCAAAGGCGACAAGGGCGAAGCGGTGAGTGCCAAGGGGCTGTTTTCCCTGGAGCAGGGGTTTTTCCAAGGCTCCAGGAGCTGGAAAAGCCAGGAGCAGCGAGGTGGGTGCTGCCCTAACCCCGCGTGGGTGCTCCTCTCCCACAGGGCCCCCCGGGACCAACGGGAATCCAAGGACCCATCGGGCACCCCGGCCCCGCGGTGAGTCGCTACGGATCTCCCTTCCCACCTCCGTCTCCCTTCTGGGCTCCCACCCCACACATCGGGGTTTCCGTGGGGCGGGCGCCGCTGACCCCCAACCTCCCCCTTCGCAGGGAGCCGACGGGGAGCCGGGGCGCCGCGGGCAGCAGGGGCTCTTCGGGCAGAAAGGGGACGAGGGATCTCGGGGTCACCTCGGCCTGAGCGGCCCCCCCGGCCTGCAGGTAGGGATGGGGGGTGGGCTTGGCTCCGCTGGCACACCGAGGGGCTTCCAGACCCCGCCGTGGCTAAGCTGGCATCTCCGTAGGGAATGCCAGGCCCACCGGGTGAGAAGGGCGAGAACGGAGATGTTGGCCCCATGGTAAGGACCCCCCCCCCAGCACATCCACTGCTCCCCCTCCGGCTTCCCACCTCTCCCAGTCCCCTGGGAGCTGCACGGCGCAGCCCACCCTTTGCAGCCCGACCCCCCCCCCAACTCTGTGCTCCCCACAGGGACCCCCCGGTGCGCCGGGACCCCGCGGGCCGCAGGGACCCAGCGGTGCCGAGGTGAGTGTGGTGCTGGGGGGGCTGCTGGATGCGGGGGCTGCCCCCAACGTGGGTGTCCCCCCCCCCCCCAACCTCCTCTTGCCTTTAGGGCCCCCCGGGAATGCCGGGCGGCGTGGGACAGCCGGGTGCCGTGGGAGAAAAGGTGAGCCGGGGTTTGGGGTGGCAGCGTGGGTCTCGGTCGTGGGGGGGTGGGCAGAGCCACCCGCAGCACCCAGTGCCCACCAGCGTCTGCCCCGTTGCTTTTCTCTCCTCCAGGGTGAGCTGGGCGAAGCGGGAGATCCCGGAGCGCCGGGGGAGCCCGGACCACCCGTGAGTGTCTTTTAGGGGCAAGAGAAGGTGGGTGGGGGGCCAGATCCTGCCCTCGCTGGCCACGGAAAGCCCGCGCCGAATTCCCGGTGAACGTTTTGTTCCCCCCCCCCCGACTGTTCCACCGGGACCCCCCCACCCTCCGCCCCGGCGCTCCGCAGGGCGTGAAAGGAGACGTGGGGGAGAAGGGGGACACGGGGCAGTCGGGAGCAGCTGGACCCCCCGGCAAGAAGGGCCCACCAGGAGAGGACGGAGCCAAAGGCAACCTGGTAAGAGCAGGAGCGAGCCCGGAGAGACCCCCACGTGCCCCCCCTGGTAGCCCTGCCTCTGCTTTCCCAGCACGCAGAAGGTCTTGGGGTTCATTCCCAGTCCCACGCTCGTGCCCCCTTCTCTCCGCAGGGTCCCATCGGCTTTCCCGGTGATCCCGGCCCCCCCGGAGACCCCGGCGTGCCGGTGAGTAGCCCCTGCTCACCCCAGGGCTGGAGCCAGCACCCACGTCCCCCGCGGCGCTCCGGTGTCACCCGCTGCCGTCACCCCGGGGTGGCGATGGGGTTGGGAGGTGCCGGGACACCACGGTTCTCGCCCTGCTCCGGGTGTCCCGACACCCAGGGGGGGCTCGGGTAGGTGGGTGCTCACCCTCTCCTGTGTCCCAGGGTCTGGATGGAGCTGCTGGAGAGAAGGGTGACGGTGGGGACCCCGGTCTGCCGGTGAGTGGGGCAGCTGGGGGGTGTCACGGCTGCAAAAAGTGGGGGGGGTCACAGTCCCAGTGGGACCACCCTGGGCTGGGGGAGGCTCTTTTGCACCCCTCGCCCTCCACACTTCCCCCAGTCCCAGCTGTGGGACTCTCCCCTCACCCCAAGTTCCCACTGGATTCGTTTCAGGGTCCACCGGGCGCATCGGGGGAACCGGGTCCCCCGGGTCCTCCCGGACGGAGGGTGAGTAGGGGAGAGGATGAGGATGAGATGAGGAAGGACGGCGCTGGGTGAAGCGGGACTGCAGGCGGGGTGGCCCGGGGCCAGCACCCACCTCCCCCTGTCTCTGTCTCCTCGTCCAGGGGCCCGTGGGACCGATGGGGCGCGAGGGCCGACAGGGTGAGAAGGGTGCCAAGGTGAGAGGTGCCCGGTACCCCCCAGGGCTCCCCAAAACCCCTCCCCTCTGCCCCCACCCCTCTGGGGCAGCACCAGACCCCCCTAAAGAAGTGGGGGTGGTCCCCAAGGGATGCCACCCTCAAGCTCTGCCCTCCTGTCCCCAGGGCCAGCCTGGCACCGAGGGGCCACCAGGCAAGACAGGCCCCGTGGGGGCACAGGGGCCACCGGGACGGCCGGGCACCGAAGGGCTACGTGGGATCCCCGGCCCTGCCGTGAGTTGGGGGGGCTGCGGGGAGGACGTTCCGGTGCCAACGCGGGGCTGCCCGTGTCCCCGGAGCACGACGGCTTGGGGGGGTCATAGCTTGGAGGGGTGTTTTGGGGGGGCTCAGCCTTCATCCCCCCCTCCCACACTGAGTCTTTTCCAGGGTGAACAAGGCTTGTTGGGGGCTCCGGGACAAGCAGGACCCCCTGGCCCCCTGGTAAGTCAGGGTGAGCGAGCCGTGGGCACAGGTGACCCGAGCTGGGCACGATCCGGGGTGCCCACCACCCTCTCTGCCTCTTGCAGGGTCCCGTGGGTTTGCCTGGCCTCAAGGGAGACCCCGGCCACAAAGGAGACAAGGTAGAGCCGAGGTGACGGTTGTGCCGGAACTGGGTGGGGGGGTCCCTCACCCCGGACCCATCCCCGAGCCCCCACCTCGTCGTGGGGAGGGGGCTGCCTGACGCTGCCCTCCGCCCCCAGGGCCACGCTGGCCTGATCGGGCTCATCGGACCCCCGGGAGAGATGGGGGAGAAAGGAGACCAGGGGCTCCCGGGCATCCAGGGCCCCCCAGGACCCAAAGGAGACCCTGTGAGTGTTTGGGGGCACCCCTGAGTTCAGGGGCTCTGTGAATGTGGGGAGGGGGGGGGCGCGACAGAGGGGCTGATTCTGTCTCTACCCACAGGGTCTGGCTGGACCCAGTGGCCCCACGGGCCCCCCCGGCCCCCCCGGGCTCTCGGTGAGTGCCCGTGCTGTGTGGGGTCACCCGGGGTCTCCCTGCCCTTAACCCCCGGGGGTTTCATCCCCGGGAGGGTGGGATGGGGCAGGGGGGAGCCCACACCCCAGGGAGGGGTCGGGGGGAGCTGCCAGTGCCCCTCTCCTCTCTTCTCTCCCCCCCCCCCAGGGACCCTTGGGCCAGAAGGGCTCCAAAGGCTCACCGGTGAGTACTGGGGAGGGATGGGGATGGGGAGGGGGGGCCCCAGTTCCCAAAGTGCTCCCGGGGGAGAACCCGGAGCCCGTCGTGCCGAGTCCTCTTCTTTCGCAGGGTGCTCTGGGCCCCCGAGGTGACACGGGCCCCCCTGGCCCCCCAGGACCACCGGTAAGCACGAGATGCTTCAGCCAGACACTGGTTCATGTCTGTCCCCTCCTGGGAGGGCTCTGGTGTCCCCAGACCCCCCCCCTCATCCTGTTACCCCCCCCGCCACGTCTCACCCCTCCATCCCTCTCTGTCCCAGGGCCGCCCGGCTGAGCTCCTCGAGCCGCTGCCCTCGAGCCGGAGCAGGAGGCACCGTCGGGCAACCGAAGGGCTTGGGGGGCAGCAGGACCCCCCCCAGGATTCCGAGGGGCTGGCAGAAGTCTACGCCTCGCTCAGCTCCCTCCGCGCCGAAGTGGAGCGGCTCCGGCGGCCCCTGGGCACCCCCGAGAGCCCCGCGCGGGTCTGCCGGGAGCTGCGGCTTTGCCACCCGCACCTCCAGGATGGTGAGGGTGGGAGAGGGGCACCGAGGGGCTCCCAGGGGCCTTTCCCTGGCCAAGACCCCTCTATCCATCCGTCCTTCCTGCCCCCCCTTGCCAGGTGAGTACTGGATAGATCCCAACCAGGGCTGCTCCCGAGACGCCTTCCGAGTTTTCTGCAACTTCACGGCCGGCGGCGAGACGTGTCTCTTCCCCGAGAAGAAGTTCGAAGCCGTGAGTCCGAGCCGGGGGGGCACGACGGATCCGGGGTGTCCGAAACCACGTGGGGATGGGGGGAATTTTGGGGTTCACTTTTCCCCAAGCGCTGTGGGGTCAGAAAGGTTTCACACCACCCCCCCCCCCCCACCCCAAAATTCCATGTCTCTCTCATTCCCCAGGTCCGACTGGCTGCGTGGAACAGGGAGAAGCCGGGGACGTGGTACAGCACCTTCAAAAGGGGCAAGAAGGTGGGACCCCCCCCCGGCGTGGCGGCGCTACCGGGCGAGTGGGTGCCCGTGGGTGGGTGGGTGCCAGCCCCTCTGCTGTCCTTCTCCAGTTCTCCTACGTGGACGCGGACGGAAACGCCGTCCCCGTCCCCCAACTCACCTTCCTGCGTCTCCTGAGCGCCGGCGCCCGCCAGAACTTCACCCTGAACTGCCAAAACGCCGCCGCTTGGTACGACGCCCGCGCCGCCACCTTCGCCCGCGCCCTACGCTTCCGCGGCGCCAACGACGAGGAGCTGGGGCACAACCACCCGGCTGCACCCATCCGGGTCCTCCATGACGGCTGCCAGGTGAGTCCTAGAGCCACCAAGACCCCCCGCCGTGCCCTTCCCCGCCGCTGCCATCCCCGGACCCCCTACCCCGTGTGCCACCTTGCCGCAGGAACGCCGCGGTCAGGAGCGGACGGTGCTGGAGGTGACGTCGTCCCGCGTCGAGCGGCTGCCCCTGACGGACGTGGCCGTCGCCGACTTCGGAGATGCCAACCAAAAATTCGGCTTCGAGTTGGGCCCCGTCTGCTTCGTGGGCTGAGGGTGGCACCGGAGGGACGGCGTGGGCAAAGCTGGGGGGGGGTCTCCGCTCCCTCTGCCGCCCCCCCCCCCGCGCCAGGGACAGTGACCCAGCGCCTGCTCTGGCATACTCAGGACTCGGAGCCGCCGCGGTGCCATCCCCTCCTGCCCGCGCGGACCCCCCCCCCTTATTTATACTGCCGGCTTCCCGGAGGGAGGGGGGGAAGCTGGGGTGGGGCGCCCCAAAATGTAGGGAAGGGGTTTCGAACCGGCCCCCCCCCCTCCCCGTGGTGCTACAACGCTCCCCGAGCCCCCCCTTAGTGAAGCACTGGACGTGCCCTCGGCACGGCAACGCCGCGAGCGCCAGCCCAGTGCCCGCGGTGACCGGACGGGCCCCCTCCAGCCCCCCCCCTGGGTCCCCCCCCACCCCATGTCAGGCCAGACCCGGGGTGGGGGGCTCCGTGGTGGGTGTTAAACCTCCTCCTTCACCCCCAAAAATATGCTCTGCCCCCACTTTGGGGGGGAGTGGGTGGTGGGGGCAGCCCTCTTGCCCTTTTTTTTTTTTTGGGGGGGGGGGGGATTGCCCCAGCTCAGGACAGAGCCCGTCGCCCACGGCGGAGGGGGTGGGGGGAGGTTGGGACCAGGTGGGGGCCCCCGTGCCCGGTGCCATCGTGGTTACTGTACAATAAACCGACTGTATCGAAGCTGTCTCCCCCCCCCCCCCCCCAAATTTTTACCGATTTCTAGGGAAACGGGCAGCTTTTGTGGGGCGGGTGGGGGCACGAGCGCGTGCGAGGCCGTCGTGCGCGGGGGCTTGGCTCGGGAGAGCACCCACTGAGTCCCAGAGAGCGGCCCCCCACCCTGGGCACCCATTGCCATGCCCTGTGGGGCAGGTTGGGGGGGGACTGGGAAGGTTCTGTCCCGCCGGGGGGGGCTGCGAGGGCTGGGGGGGGGACCTGGGCGGGGAGCACCAGGGGCAGCCGGACAAGAGCCCAGCGGGACTTGGGCATCCTGGCTGCCCCCCAACCCCTAAACTTCCATCCCGGGGACCCCCGAGGGGGAATGTGGGGCAGGAGAGGGGACTCTGGACTCTGTGTGTGTCCCCCCCCACTTCAGGGACCCCCAAGAGGGGACCTGGGGCTGCACCCCCCAACCTCCATCCCCAGGGACCCCGCAGAGGGGACCTGGAGCAGGAGATGAGACTTGGGGCTGCTGCCCCCCACCTCCAGGGACCCCCAAAAGGGGACCCGGGGCTGACCCCCCCCCCCGCCTCTGGGAACTCCTAAAAGGGGACCCGGGGCTGCCCCCCAAACCTCCCCCCACCTCCAGGGACCCCCAAAAAGAGACCCGGGGCTACCCTCCACGACCCCCCCCACCGACCCCCAAAAGGAGACCTGGGACTGCCCCCCCCCACCTCCAGGGACCCCCAAAAGGGGACCTGGGGCTGCCTCCCCCATGTCCAGGGACCCCCAAAAGGAGACCCGGGGCTACCCCCCACGACCCCCCCCCCCCCCTCAAAAAGGGACTCGGGCTGCCTCCCCCCCACCTCCAGGGACCCCCAGAAGGGGACCTGGGGCTGCCCCCCCCAACTGCCCCCCCCGCCCCCCCATCCCCAGGGACCCGGGGCCGCCCCGGCGAGGGGACCGGGTGTCGGGCCGCGCCCCCCGAGCGCCCCTCCGGTTCCCCCCGGGTGGGGGGTGGGTGGTGGGTGGGGGGGGGATGCTCGGTCACCTCCCACCCTCCCGGTTCGGTTCCGCCCAGCCCGGCCCGGTCCGACCCGGTGCCTCCAGCACCCCCCCCCCCCAACCCCCCCCCCCCTTCCCGGGCGCGCCGCCCCCTCCCTCCCTCCCCCGGGCCGGTGCCGCGGCCGCAGCCGGTTACCGGCGGGTCCCGCTCGGTATCGCGACGGGGCCCGGCGGGGCGGGGGCGCGGACAAAGGCGGCGGCGGCGGCGGCGGGGCCCGGCCTGGGGATGCGGTTGCGGCGGCGCTGAACGGCGGCGGCTCCGGGAGCGGCGGAGGGTGGAGGGGGGGGGGGTGGGGGGTGGGGGAGGGGAAGGGTTGGGGGGGGGTGGGGGGGGGGAGAAGAAACGAGCCGGCCCGGTGGGATCCCGGTACCGGTAGAGCGGCCCCGGTGGGGTCCGTGTCTGCAGGATGCGCTTCTTCCCCGGCCTCCTCTTCCTCATCTCCGCCGCTTCCCCCGCGATGCAGGTAAGGGCGGGGGCGGGGGGGTCGGTGCGGGGGAGGGGGGGGGGCAGGGCGGTGCCCTCAGCTTCCCCCGGGGGTGCCCGTTGGGCACCGGGGCCGGTGGGGACGGCAGGACCCGCCCTGGGTGTTTCCCCAAAGACGGGGACCGCCGTGGCACCCACCGAGGGATGCGTTTGGGGAGGGGTCCGGGTGGCACCTGGGTGCCAAGGCCAGGGTGGGTGCTGGGCTTCATCCCAGTGTCCCACCACCCTCCCGGTTTTGGGGGTCCATCACCACCAGGGTTCTGGTGATGGTGGCACCCCCGGGGTGCTTGGACTGAGCTGGGGGACGTTGGCGACCGGCCTGTGCCAGCGCGGTGCCAGGGACACGTGGGTGACGGATGGCTCTGGCGGGACCGACCGGCACGTGGCCGCCTTCGCACGAGGGACGGCAGCGGCCACGGTCCGTCCCGCCTCGCCCGGCCGTGCCACGTGCCACGAGCTGGTCCCCGGCGCTGGCGTGGGTGCTGGGTACCGGTTGTCCCCACCCTGGGGGGCACTGTGGGGTTGTGGGTGGGTCCAGGCCAGCTATGGGGGAGCGGGCACCCATGGGTGCATCCCGGTGGGGCTTGGGGGCCGGTGCTGGGATGAGCAGCCCGTGGCGGGGCACAGATGGGTGACCTGGGTGCCCTGCGAGCACCCGCCATGGCAGCACCGGGAGGCACCAGCCTCCTCGGAGCCATCCGTGCGCCAGCTGTGCCCGGTGGCAGCTGCGCAAGGTCCTGCCGAGGCGGGTGTCGCGGGCTCGTGCGCCGTGTCCTGCTCCATCACCCACCTCCCTCCGCCCAGTGCCACTGGGCACGGCACCATCCCAGCTCCGCCGCCGGGCATGGCACCGTCCCAGCGCCCGCGTGCCGGCGGCGTCCTTGTGCCGGGGCAGAGGTGGCAAGGCGGGAAGGTGCCAAGGGGTGAGATGAGACCACGAGGACGTAGCTGGTGGCCCCGGCTCATCCTGGCAGCCCCACGCACCGGATTCGGCACCGCCGGGGGGGTCCGTGGGTCCGCGGGCAGAGGCGTGTGCCAGGCCTGGCGTTGTTGGCGGTTGAGCCCTGCTCAATATTCCGCGGTGGTTGTTGCAGCCTGTTGAATATTCATGAGCCGGGGTTGCCAGGCCGGGGGCTGCGTCGTGCCCATAGCCGCTTCCTGGGGGGGGGGGGCGGTTGGAGGGGCCTTTTGGGGGGTGCCAGGGTGATGCCAGGGCTGAATTGGGGTCAATTCTGGGAGCGTGTCACCGCTCGTGTCCCCATGCTGCGGGCAATGGGGCTGGTGTGGGGTCCCCAAACCAGCCCCCTCTTGTGGGTGCCACCCATCGGGGGGGGGGGACCCTGCCGGGGGGTGGCCAGAGCCCGGGGAGCTCTGGGGGGGGCCTTGGTGTTGGCAGCCGCATCCGGATCTCCCCCCTCTTTGCCCCCTAAACGGTTGCTGTGCCCGCGACGCCACGGTGGGGTTGGATTTGGGGGTGTGGGGTTGGATTTGGGGGTTTGGGGGTGGGATGGGAGTGTGCCCCCCCCCCCCCACCCCGAGGTCCTGCTGCATCCATGTGCCGTCACCCAGCGCCGCGCTCAGCACCCCCCAACCGAGCCGGGGTTCAGGAGATGGTTGGAGGCAAATTTCCGGGCTGGGCTGGAATGGAAAAACCGCAATGGAGTGAGGAGGGGGGGTGGGAGGTTTTGGGGGGGGTCACAAGCGAGGTGTGGGGGGTGTCCCCCCCATCCTCTCACTCTTTCCTGGTTGTGCAAAGCTCCACGGGTGAAGCTGCCCACCCCTCTGTGCCGGTGCCACGCTCGCTCCGTGGGTGTCCCCGTGGCACACAGGGCTCGAGGTGGGCAGGAGGTCGGGGGGGGGGGGGTTTGGAAGCTCTGCCTCGTGGCTGTGGGGTCACCCCCCCCCAAAAAAAAAAAAAAAAAAGGGTCCTTAATGTGACAGTAGCATCATGGGGGGCCACAGCGTGGGGACCCCCACGTCCCGGGTGGTGGCTGCACCCAGCGCGGTCCCTCTGTGGGGCCAGATCCCCACTTTGGGGACCCCCGGGCATTTTTTTTTTAATTTTTTTTTTGGGGGGGGGAGTGTCTCAGAGATGACACCCACCCTCCAGTCCCTGCCGGGGTTCTGCTGCCGGCCCCCCCTTACCCACGCCTTGTCCCTGGGGACACGGGGACAGTCGGCCACGGGGGGGGGGGGGGGGGGACAGTCGGCGTGGGGGCACCGTGGGGTTAGGGGGGGGGTGGGTGGGGGGGTGATGGGGGGGGTGGGGGCGGGTTTTCCCCGTGGTTACCGGCTTGGGGGGGCCTGTGCTGTGCGCGTGTCCCCGCGCGGTGGCACTGCGGGACCGCGGCACCGGGACACGGGGGCGAAAAAACGGGGCGAGGATGCTCAGAGCCCCCCGGGGGGAAGGGTCCCGCTGCACCCCCTGGGGAGGGGGGGTTCAGGGTGGGCACCCACCGGCAGCGCTGCTGAGAGGGTTTGGGGGATGCCCCCGGATGGGGGAGGTGGTAGAAGGTGGGGGGCTGAAGGGGGGTCGCATCCTCCCCAGTGCCCGCAACTGTGGGTCACGGTGAAGATGGAGATGAGGATTTGGGGGGTCTCGGGGGGGGGGTTGTGGGGGCTGGGCTCGGCGTGATGGGTGCTCGGGGGTGGCTGCAGCCTCCAAACCAGGCGGGGGTGCGGGGGTCCCTGATACTGGTCCCAGTAAGGGAGAGCAGGGGTCTTTGGGGGTCCTGCTCCCCCAAAATGGGGTTTCCAGGGGTCCTGCTCCCCCAACACGGGGTCTCTGGGGGTCCTGCTCCCCTAGACCAGTGGTCTCCGGGGATCTGGCTCCCCCAAACCGGGGGTTTCTGGGGGCCCTAGTCCCCCAGACCAAGTTGTCTGGGGGTCCTGCTCCCCCAAACTGGGAATTTCCAGGGGTCCTGCTCCCTCGATCCGAGGGGCTCTGGGAGTCTTGCTCCCTCAATCCGGGGGTCTCTGGAGGTCCTACTCCTCCAAACTGGGGATTTCTAGGGGTCCTGCTCCCCCCAACTGGAGGTCTCTGGGGGTCCTGCTCCCCCAAGCCGGGTGTCTCTGAGAGTCTTGCTTCTCCAGACTGGGGGTCCCTGGGGGTCTTGCTCCCCCAAACTGGGGGGTCCCTGGGGGACTTGCTCCCCCAGACTGGGGGTCTCTGAGGGTCCCGCTCCCCCAGACCAGTCCATGCTGGGCTGTTCCAACAGGAGCTGGGTTGGATGGTGCTGTGCTGTACCGGATGGGACCACCCCGACCCGGGAGCTGGTGGGATCACCCCGAACTGGGGCAGGAGCGGTGATGGCGGGGGATGGGGGGGGGCTGTTCCGTACCGAACCATACCGGACAGACCCGCCCCAAACCGGGGCCGTACCGGGCTGGCCCGGGGCCAGCGACGCCGACGTCACTCCGGAGCGGCGCCGGCCCCGTTATAAAGGCGAGCGCGGTGCAGCGGGGGAGGGACGGGGGGGGTGGGGTGGGGTGCTGGGTGGGGGGTGGTTCCGCAGCCCCGACCAGTGCCACCGGTTCGCCCCGGTGGGTCCCGGGTTACCGGATACCGACAACCGGGTCCCGGGTGCCGGGGGTGGGGGTTGGGGGGGGGGGGGGAAGGGGGGGGGTGTGATGGGCATGCGGCGGCGGCGGCGGCGACATGACGGTGCCGCTGCTGAAGATCGGGGCCGTGCTGAGCACCATGGCCATGGTCACCAACTGGATGTCCCAGACGTTGC
>NW_028238628.1:350629-368932 GCF_009769465.1 Tauraco erythrolophus | reverse complement strand
TCTTTTTCCTTTTTTTTTTATTTTCTTCTTTCTTTTTGCCTTTTTTGTTTGTGTTTTTTTTTTTTCTCCCCTTTTTTGTTTAGTGGGGGGGGGGGGGAGCGTGTGTGCGTGTGTTGTTGTTATTGTGGTGATGGTGGTCGGAAGATTGGAATAAAACAACCAAACAAAAGCAAAAACGGGAGCGAACGGGCGAGGGAAGCGTCTCCCAATTGATTGGCTGCTTCTCGCTGTCCTTCTTTAAAGAAAATAAAGGCAGAAAATTATGGGGAGTTATTTATTATTTATTCCCCCCCCCCTCAATCCTTCCTTCCTTTCAAACCAACCACGGCTGGAAATAACAGGGAAGCATCTTTCCAAGGGAATAAAGTAGTCCATTGCTTCAAGGGAGCTATTTTGGACGAAAGAGAGGCAAAGTGAGGCAGAAAGTATGTACTCCCCTTTGTGTATGCTTGTAAAAAATAACCATCAACATCTTTTTTTTATTGTTCTGCTGGTCCACACAGCGGTTTTCCCCGTCCTTCCCCATGGCAAGTGGGATTTGTGCCCCTCGCCCCCACTTTTTTTGCTCCCTGCAACCTTTCACTTCGGACACTTCGTTTTTACGACCGCATGAAGGAACCCAGCTCATTAAAAAAAAAAAAAAGAAAAAGAAATCGCATCAAATCACCAGGACCCGTGTTAATTTTTCGGGAGGGAGAGGGGGAACCACACGACACCGACACTTTGCAGAGGAACGTTTTCTGTAGAGCCGCAAAAAATTATCAAACCCACTCAATGCCACAGTGTTATTAAGAGCCCCCATGTTTCCTTCCGAAATCTGCGGACCTTCAGATCTTCCCCTCATGTTCTTCCACCAAAAAAAAGGGCAACTTAATTGTTTTCAGAAGAGACCTGGGTGACTCTGACCGATTTCAAGTGTGGAGGGGGAAAAATACCATCTCAGCTACGCTCGCCAAGCTCTTTGAGGTGTGTTTTTCTGCCCAGTAAAGGTCATATTCTCCATTTTTGTCGAGGCATGGGGTGGCTCAGACCTCTGGTGAGGTTGAATTTGTATTTATATTTCTTTTTTTTTTTCTCCCAGACACCTTCCTAAGAAGAGGAAAAGACCCAGTAGCCACCCAGTCCACCTTTATTAGATTTTCATCCATGGAGGGTGGATTTTTCCATTTAGAAAGGCTACATGTGGTGGGGTTTTTCCTCCCCGGGAGCAGACAATGAACCATGCAAGAGAAGAGTGATTTTTCCACCGCTATTGTGAAAATATTTTTAAAAAATCCAGCTACGGTTGCTGTGAAGAAATAGCCTTCAAACCCGAATAATCTCAAGGACGGCACGATGACCATATTGGTTTTTACAGGAGTCACCACCTCAACCCCCCTTCCCCAGATTACTCCGTCCCTAGAGAACACCCCCTCCCCCAAAAATATGAAGAAAAGAGCAACCAGGGATAGAGGTTCCTTAATTAATAGTCGAGGTGACCATTTTCCACCTTTAATCAATAGCATTTCTATTTTTAAAAACCCATGTAGTCAAGGCAGTCGGGGAAACTAAAGCGCAAAAAAATAAAATTTAAAAAAAAAAAAAAAGTTGTCAGATCTTGGCAGTTCGGGCTGAGAACTGGGAAAAGCTGCTGCATTTTTTTCCCCCACCCCAATCTTTATCCCTGGGTGCAGGAAGCAAAGGTGCAGTGAGTCCTTCACGATCGTACCTCGGGCTGGGAAATCACGGTTCGCCTTCAGCGGCCGAGCAAGAAGGGACCCCCCACCCCCTTCCAGATTGCGCGAAATAAGATATATGCCATTGCCTGTTTCTTTTTAAGGCAAATATCTTGACATTTACTGTCTGGGGAAAGTGCTGCTCTTTGTCTTTACTGTTTTGGCCGTGTTTGGATGTGGGGATGGGTGTTGGGGGGGTGATGTGTCTCGCGGATGCAGGAGCTTGAATATGATCGGTGTGGTTGTATAATACTTTTAGGTGTTTCTTTGTACCCTCCCGGAGTTTATTTTATTCCCCCCCCCTCCTCTTTGCCCTGACCTTCACTGAAAAAATGTCATTCCCTCCTTCCCCACCCCAAAATGAGGAGGGTTTGGAGAGATAGACGTGACGTGCGTAAATAAAAAGGGAAAAAAAAAAAAAAGCCAACCACACTTCAAAATAGGCAATTTCTCTGTGCAAGCATTTTTATGCATTTATGCGCTCCCCGCGCCGTCAGAGGTCAGCCCTGAGCGCTGCTCCGCGCTCCCCGCGGGGGGAAAAAAAAAAAAAAAAGCGCTATTTATGGTTTTTTTTTTTCACTTTGCAGGGCGGGGGTGGGGGGGTGAAGGCAAGCAGGTCGGCGTCCCCCCCTTGCTATCCTCCCTCCCTCCCTCCCTCCCATCCCCGGGTGCGGAACCGCTTCCGCGGGTGCGGGGGTGCGGCGGGGCGCGCGCAGCTCCCGCGCTACCATTGGGCAACAGCGCCATCTCGCGGCCGCACGGTGGTAGTTGCGGGGGTCGGAGCTGGGGGGGGGCGTGAGGGGGTCCCGACGGTCTCCGCCGATTACCGGGCAGTGCGTTATAACCGATAATCCTCTACCGGTACCCGGGGCGGGGAAGGGGGGGGGCGCGGCGACCCTGCAGCAGCGCAGCGCGGTGCGCCCAACCTCATAGAAACTCAAGCGCGGGCAGGGTTTGGGGAATAAGAACCCCCTCCCGTCCTTTTTATTTTATTTTTTCCCTATTCCCCCTTTTTCTCACCCACAAAAAGAAAAAAAAAAAACTCACGCAGGACCAAACAAACCCACCAGATGTGCCACCCCCCCTCCCCCCCTCCCTTCTTTTATCAGTTTTAACTTCGAGCTGCAGGTTTGATTTTTTTTTCTCTCTCTCTCTCTTTTTTTTTTTTTTTTTTTTTCCAAACCTCCCCTCATCCGAGGGGGGTCTGTTGTTTGTAGCTTGTAGACAAAACATTCCAATAATCCGGTTTCAAAGAGAAGAGCACCCACCTTCTTCAAACCATAAAGCAATTAACGCCAGACGTCTCGCCAGCCCCGGGTCCTGTTTTGTTCGCCCCTATTCAGCCCCACAGAGCAGCGAGACAAACAGAGCTGTAAAAGTGGCATTTTTTTGGCTGCGGAAATGTACCTCTGGACAGCTGGAGGGTCCTGTCGGTTTTGTGCGCTTTACAAAAGGGCAGATTTGAACCCAGGCGCGCACCCACCCCCCCCTAAAAAAAAAAAAAAAAAACAACAAAACAACAAACCGTCCCCAGAATCTCATATACAAGCCTATATATTTATTTTTTTTGTATTTTTTTTTGGCTCTCCGAGGGTCTCTAAGCGCATCTCTCCCCAGGCAGAGCTACATGTGCGTGTTCACAAGCGCCGGCACACAATAGCTGTATCAGTATGCGGCTGCACACACGCGCCATATGTCAAAGAGCGCCGAAATTGGAGCATTTTGATACATTAATCCGCGGAAAGGCTGACCGCAGAGTGTGCTGCTGGGTGCAAAACCGCATATATTTGTATTTTTCATTTCTATTTTTAAATTATTATTATTTATTTCGAGCCACACTGGGGTGGGTTTGGGGGGTTTTTTGCTTTGTTTTGTGGCTGTGTTTTTTTTTTTTTTCCCCTCCTCTGCCTGCTTTGGAGGAGAAATTCAATGGCTGAGCCGCACCAGCGCAGCCTCCCAGCAGGGCCAAATGGCATTTTATAACTGGTGTAACCCTTCACCGGGGGACGGGGCGGGGGGGGGGACGACGACGGGGGGAGGTTTGAGGATACCGGGGGCCTTGCACATGAACTAAAACTGCGGCAGGATTTTAACCCGACCCAACCCACCACCAACAAAAGAAAGCCCCAACCAACAGCTCGGTGGAGACAAAGGGGCATCTCCACCGCTGCCCGCCGGCTTTAATGGGGGTCTGGCCGGAGGGATGACTGCGGCAGGGAGGGAGAGGGGCTGGGGAGGGGGGGAAAAGGGCTGGGAGAAGGGCTGGGGAGGGAGAGAGGGACTGGGGAGGGAGGGAGAGGGGCTGGGTTGGGGGAGAAGGGCTGGGAAGGTGGGGGAAAGGGGATGGGGAGGGGGGGAAAGGGGCTGGGGAGGGAGGGGGGGGCTGGAGCGGGGGGGGAGCAGGGGGAGGGAGCAGGCTGTGGTCGCACTGGAAATGAGATCCGCTTGAATGAAAGGGGGGCCAAAATGAACTTCCATACATCACGTCTTTTCAACATCGCTAAACGTTTCTGACAAGCCCCTCCAGAGAGCCGCGTCCGAAACCGCCTCCAAAGCCCTGTCCAAATGATGATTACATTTTATTCCATTTTATTTATTTTTTTTCCTCTTAATTAATAATGATAAAACGGGGACGATTTCTCCCCTCTCGCCAAAAGAATGCGGGTGAGCCCTTTCCCGACCGCTGTAAGATTTTTATTCTTTATTTTAAGGCGGGATGAAGGAAGGGAGAGATGCAGACGAGAGGGAAAATAATAATAATAATAATTCAAAAAATTAAAATTAATTGACGTGATTTAGGTGGAAAGATTTCCCCTTTCTTTTTCTTCTTTCTTTTTCTTTTCTTTTTTTTTTTTTTTTTGGTCCATAAATCTTTCGCTCTGCTAAAATGTTTTCTAACCTGACCATCTCGTTGCGCCCGTTAAGGTTTTTCCAAACAGACCTCGCACAAAACTGGGATTGTAAAAAGGGCTTTTTTAGCTTCCCCTGCTCCAGGGATGTCTCCGCTGATAGACCGCGGTGCGCCTGTCCCCCTCCGGTGACAAAAATAGATCCCTCTTTTAAAAGCCAGGACACAAATCAGGGGAAGGAAAAGAAACCTCCAAACGCTTCAGCAAGAAATATTAAACAGTAATATTTTATGAGATCAGCAGAAGTAATCGCTTCCAGATTTTTTTTTTTATTTATTTTTTTATTTCGGAGGAACTGGGACGAGGGCGACAAACGGATCTCGCTCTCCTGATCTGGTTTTGATTAGAAAGATTAAAACGCTGCCCCACTCATTTCATTAAAGAAAGGGACCTATAACAAGTTTTTATGATTAAACATCCCTCGCTGCTCATTTTTTAGACAATCTCCTGCCTCTCGTTTCCCAGTCAGCAGCCTGGAAAGCGCCCAGGGAAGGAGCCATCGATAAATCCCGCTCCAGGCGCTGCGGGCAGCGCCTTTTCTCGCCTCTGCACAAACCGCTGCAGCACCAGACCCGACTCTCCCGGGCAGGACGGTGGGGTTTGACCTTCCCTCCCCCTTTATTTTTTTTTTTCCCCTGTGTAGAGCGAAAAGAGGGGGGATTTGCCTTTATTTTTCTCTTTTTTTTTTTTTTTTAATGTCTTTACCCCCCAAATTTGCCACCGCACAATTCCCTTCTCTCTCTTCCCGCCCTTCCCCACCCCAAGCATCTATTCTTTTTTTTTTTTTTTTCTTTCCTCTTTCTCCTGGGCTGCACTTCCAGCCACCCTCCAAGTTTTGGCAACCCCAGGGAGGAGGCAGAAGCTCCCCCCGAGTGGATGGCAGCGAGCGGATGCTTTTGCCAACTCCTCTATTCCCAGCACTCATATTTAGCCTTTTTACATATCCTTCGATTGCCCGGGGCCATAAATTAGTACAATTAATTATCCCGATCTCAAAATTGATGGCACATAGAACCCTTACCTCAGCGCCTTTTTATTACGGTGCTCTGAAATAGAAAAGTGAGGGGGAAGGAAGCAGAAATCTCCGCTTCTCCTCCGGTTGTGGAGCGGGGGGGGGATGCTCGGGGTCGCCCCGCCGAGGCACCGGCACCGGCACCGCCTGGCAAAGCCCCGGGGCTGCCCCTTAGCAAAGGGCTTTAAGTAAAAAAGACACCTACATACTGCTTTTTTTTTTTTTTTTTTTTTTTTTTTCGCTTTTCCCGGTGACTTTAGGTATATTTACATAGAGCTGCTCTACAATAGCGAACATAACAATATTACAGAACGGTTCTGAGACGAGAATAAAATACACAAATAAGTACAGCAGAAACGTTCAACACCGTGACAGAACATCATTGAGCCATATTCCCTTCAGTCTCTCTCTTTTTTTTTTTTTTTCCGCTTTTTCCTCTCTTTTGTACAAAATATTCACTCACGAGCTCGCAGAATTAAAAAATAAAAATACTGGATAAGTTTAATTTATGAAATAAAATACTAAAAATAATAATAATAATTAAAAAAATTCAAGTACTTCTTGTGTTTGTTTTCGGAGGAGGACAAAACAAAAAACAAGGAAGAAGAAAGGAAGAGAAAACACCCCCCCCCCAAACATCTTTCTTTTATTTAGTTGCATTTTAGAAAAGACTCGTGTCCCAAAACGCTTTTGCCGTGTTTGCCTATAACGCTAAACATTCATCCGCACATTCAAAGTCAGAAACATTTCAACCCCCAAAAACAGCCTCTTTTTTTTTTTTTTTACTTCTTTCTTTCTTTTTTTCCTTTTTTTTTTTTTCCTCTCCACCCTCGTTTCTCATTGACTGGACTTTGCCAACTTTATTGCTGTTCTTTATCGGTTTTCTCTTTATTCATTTTCTTCATTTTCATTCGCCTGTTCTGAAACCAGATTTTGACTTGGCGTTCAGTGAGATTAAGGACTCTGGCTACTTCGTACCTCCGGTCCCGTGTAAGGTACATATTGAATAAAAACTCTTTTTCCAGTTCCAGGGTCTGATACTTTGTGTAAGGACATCTTTTCTTCCTCGTGGAGCGCGCATGAATCCAATTTGCGACGGGATTGTCTGAGAAAGAAGATGTTTTTTATATATATATTTTTTGGAGGGGGGAAAAAAAATCAATGTATACAGTTGGCCTCTCTTCCCTCCCCCCTTCCACGCCCTGGTGTATCTATAGAAAGAAACCTGTTTAATTAGCAGATCTTACCTAAATATTTTAAGTGACCTTCAGAAGAGTTTAATCTGTTTATTTTGGAGGGGTCATTTCCTTTTCTTTTGCTGCTGTTCTCACATAAAAGTTTCAGTAAATAAAACTGTAGCAATGGGTTTAAAATAATAATTATCCACATGACTGCTACTAGCAGTAATCTAAGAACATAGTCATAAAAAGTCAAAATTCCCACCATTTCATAGGCCCATAAACTCTTTTTACAACCTCAGCTCTCCAATACTTTCCCTAGAAGCTTTCCCAGACCTGGAAAGCCGAGTTTGTTTTTTCAATATCTTAAGGATGACACACGAGATGTCCCACTGGCTCCCAGAAATTGGCTTTTTTTTTTTTTTCCCCCCCAACCCCTGCCTCCATTCCCCAACCTAAAGGACCTTCCACGCTGCAGCCACATCCCCGTTTGATCCAGGGAAGCAAACCCTTCCTTGGGAGAAGGTTTTTCCCCCCCTGCCCGTTTTAGGCAGCTTTAAGGAGACTTTCACCCCCTGATTCCTCGACTTATTTTTATCACGAGGGTGCCTGGCACCCCCCCCGCCTCTCCGAAATAGAGGTGGAAGCGCTTTTCCAGATAAAAAAGCGGGATATGGAGGCACGAAGGTGCTCCCATCTGCTGACACCCCACCTTTATCGCTCGGAAATCACTCGCATCTTAGGCCGGGGGCGGGGATGGAGGGGGTGGTTGGGGCGGGGGGGTGGGGGGTGTCCCACCAAAGCCAGGGCACGGCCGAGCGGCTGCGGGGGCGTGCGGTACCCCGGCCGCTGCACCCGCATCATCCCCCGCGGATGCTGAGCACCTCTCCGGGAGGGGTTTGGTGAGGAGGGGGTGGGTTGAGGGGGATGAGGGGTTGATTTGGGTTTTGGGTTTGTTGTTTTGGTTTTTTTTTTTTTTAATTGCGGCAGCTGAGCTGATCTCTTGCCTGCACATCCCCCCCACACCTCCCAGGAGCTGGTCCCCTCTGCAGAGCTGGGGTCCAGGCTCCCCTGAGCTTCGAGCTGGAGGTGAGGTTGATGGTGGCCGTTACCTGACTCCTCACCCTACAGTGTTCAAGGCTTCCTGACGGCTGGGTTGTTTTTTTTTTTTGTTGTTTTTTTTGTTTTTTTTTTTTTTTACTGAGTTTCTACCCCCACGCTCTCACTTGGGCTGCAGAAGATGTTTCCTCAAGTGTATGGTCCAATGTCCTGCGCTTGCTGCCTTCTCCCCACAGCCACCTCCACACGCTCAGTTTATATCTTTTACAATTCCAATTTTCCTCCTTACTTCTCCCCTACGCAACCCTCCTACCCCCGGCCCCCCACCCGGCACACCCACCTTTTCCTTTATTCCCATGTGTTGGAGCATTTTATGAATAATTGCACCGCTGGAGCTTTTATTGATTTTTAAAACAGATAAAGAGGCACCTCTGCGTTTATCCAGAGGTATTCCTTTCCCCTCCCTTAAAAAAAAAAAAAAAATCCCACATCAACACGTTTACTTCCAGCCAGCTACAACTCTTCCTTGTTCTTTGAAAGTGAAAATATTTGAAAGCGAAGAGGCTTCTCCCTCTGCCTACCCCCTTCTCGCTCCCTCTCACGCACGCATTCTCCTTCTCTCTATATAGAGATATATTTTTTTTTTTAAATTCCCCCCGGTGGAAGGTGATGAATATTTGATCAAAGCAGCCAACAGCCCCCCTCCCCTTAAAAAAAAAAAATAAAAAGGAGAAAAAAAACCCAAAAAACAACAAACCAACAACCAACCAACCAAAAAAGCAAAACAAAACACACCAAGAAAAAAAAAAAAAAAGACTAAAGAGCCCAAAACAAAGTACAGATATTCGCTCTCCGGCTCTGCCAGGCGGACTCGCTCAAACCCCCAGATCTTCCTGCGTATCTGGAGTTTTAGGGTCGGGCTCTCTAAGGTAATTTCATTTTATTGAGTAGGGTCCTGGAAGCCGTAATGCCTCCCCGGTCGTAAACAAGAATGACTTCGACTTACTGGGGTCTAATTCGTGCTTTTCTTCTTTGTGTTTGCTGGAAGCGATGGCTTCGGACTCCGGGGAAGGAATTGTCTGCGCTGCTCTGTCTCTCAGCTCCCCCGGAGCCGCGTACATGTAGTCCGCGTAGCCGCGGCCGTCGGCGGGGCCGCACTCCCCGCGCCGCCCGGGGAAGGCGTCGGGCTTCAGGCCGTAGGGGCGAGCACCGGGGGCGAAGGCCGGGAAGGAGACGGCCCCGGCGAGGGGCTCCAGCCAAGTCCGCATGTACCTGGGCTCGGCCCCCACGGGCGCCTGGGGGGCGTAGGGGTGGTAGCCCACCGAGGACTGGGAGTGGACGGGAGCCCAGGAGGTGGTGAAAACGGCCGGTTTGGGGGCGAAACTGCAGGACGGAAAGTCGGCACAGTCCGGGACTAATCCTGACGGTCGGGCAGCAGCCGGGTGGGAGGCAGAGCCGGGGAACCTGGAGGCCAAGAGCTCTTCGTTTTCGTGGCTTATCAAGGAGTCAACATAGTAGTTGCTTATGGGGCCAGAAGCCGACATGGTTCCCCCCTCTTTTACATTCATAAGATTATTGTATGAACTGTATGTGTACTTTTTATCTTCTCATAGAACAATCAGGGCAGGTAATTATTTTTTCAGCCTTTCCCAGTGTGCCATTGGCTGCCCGCCCTCACGTGATTGTATTTACCCAAAAATATAGCGTGGATCAATCCGCAGGTCTTTTTTTTTTTATTTTTTTTTTTTTTTTTCCCTCTCTCTCTCTCTCTCTCTCTCTTTTTTTTTTTTTTTAATAACGCGACCCGGCTTTTCCTAAAACTGATGGAAATGGGGCGGAGATGGGGGAGGAGGGAGGCTCGGCCGGTCCTCAGCCAGGGGATGCTCTGCCAGCGGGTTGGGGGGGGTGCTGTGGAGGGGGGGGGGGGAAAGATTCGCCCTGGTGCTGAGGAAGGTGGAAGGTAATTGTAGAAGGTAGTCCAGGAACTATTTCTTGACGTAATTTGTCTCTGTCTTTTGCTTCTGCAGCTTCTACCCTCTAATGGATACATTAAATTGAATATCGGTGGGAAGGGGAGAGGGGAGAAGTGCGGTGGAGGTGGGCTCCCCACTCCGAGAAAGGAGCTGGGGGGGGGTCTGAGGGCGGGTGGAGGGGGGAGAGAAGCTTTTAACCTAAAAGCCAAGGGGGCTTTTGTCATCTTTTGCAGCTCTGTCTCCTCGTCAGGCTTCTCAGCAGCTGAGAAATCTTTGGGGCACAGGCACATCTAGTCCTGCTTTAAGAAATGAGCGTCTTCAGGAGGGGGGGAAAAATATGAATATATATGTATAGTCTGAGGAGCGTCTTTGAAAAGAGGAGGGGGAAATAATAAGACCACCAGTACCCCCCCTCCAAAAAAAAAAAAAAAAAAAGGGGGAAAAGACTAAGCTTTCGCAGTGAAAGGCTGCCTTATTCGGCAAGTAGTCGCGGATGTTTTTATGTCCTTCAATAAAATTTTTACGAGGATCATTTGATTGTTCATAAATGTGTCGTTCATTAAATAAAACCGTAGGACTGAGTTTCAGCTACATGGCTGAGGATGAGAGAGCTTTGGCGCATCAGGAGGAAGCAACAATGTGTGCTGGGCACATGCTTGTTCTTATTTTTTTGGTCTTTTTTTTTTGTGTGTGTGAACGCCTGGAAACTTTTCTCTTTTTTTTTGCACCAAATCGATTGAAGAAGTTGGGAGCGTTAAAAAAAAAATCCGTGGTAGCCTGCCTGCATTTTGAGAGAATAACCTTTCCTTTGTAAGGAAAGACAGGTAGGTAAATAGCTCACGCCCATTGGAGGCTGCAAGAAGGGAGTTAGGGGGTTTCTCTGGAAGAAAACCAAATAAAAAATTAAGATACTTAACCAAAAATAACCTGTCAGGAATTTTTTTGTATGATTATTATTTTTTAGAAAGAGAACTCGCCAAAAATATGGGTTGTTTTGGCTCTCCATCACCTCGGGTTTTCTAGGACTGGGGGGACGTGGAGGGAAACGGTGAAAATTTGCAAAGAGATGAAAAAGTACGGGCTCAGAAAGCGATGGGGGTCCCTCCATGGGAAATGTAGGCAGGGAAGGGGGGGTGGGCAGGGGGTCTCCAGTGATGCAGACTTCCCCAGTGACAGGCGTTCTGCACAGTCTGTGCCAGTCCCACGGACAGACACGGCAGAAACCTCTTCAATTAGTGTTATTTATTATTATTTTTCCTCCCCCCCCCCCTCCTCAGTAAGTTGCATGGGAAACGCGAGCAGGAGGAGAGAAGAGATTCAGGCAGATTCAGGGATAAACAGGCAAGAAGGAGTGATGCTGCCAGAAGAAACATCTCTCCCTCCCCCCCCCCCCCAGCCCCTCCAAACTTACCCCCTCAACTGAGTCAGGATAAAATCCTGCCCCTCACTTCACAGGGCTCGAGAAAAAAATAAAAATTAAAAATAAATTTAAAAATGACTGCATGAGGCTGCCCTCGCTGCTGGTAGAAATAGGATTTCCCTCTCGAAAAAAATATGAAAGGTTTGAAAATGAAAATATGACGGGGGGGTGGTTGTCAAGGGACGGCGGATTTTCCAAATTCGAGGAGAAAAGTCAGCGACTCGCTCCCTCACAGAATTTATTCCTCGTTCCGTTTTAAGTCCCCTGTTTTATGTGAGCCCTTAAAGGGAAATATTCCTGCAGGAGCAGAATGTCTTCTTTGGCCTTTATCGAGACCAATTTATCTGTCAATCACCAGTCTCCACTGACGGTTATTTTTATGTTCGCGAGAAAAAAAAATAGATATATACTCATCATTCTTTTATCTATTCCCATTTTAAAACCACTTTCTCTGCAGGGTTGCTAATATAGTGGGTTTGTGACATGTGGAGGGGAAAAAGCAGCCTGGCTTTTCTACTTTGGTGGAATATTTTGAAGAGAATCCTTAGAAAAGGACTGTCTGCAGACGTATATGCAGAAGAGGAGAGGGGGAAAGAAAATAAGAGGCAAAGAGAGAAGGAGAGAGAGAGAAAGGAAGGACTGAACATGCAGAGGGAGAGAAACACTGAAAAGCAGAGTCAGTGGGGAGGTTTTCCAGAGGGGAATAAAAAAAAAAAAAGGAAAAATGTGAGAATATACCACAGACGAACCGCGAAACGAGCAGAAATTACCCGAGTCACAGAGTTGTAATAAGTAGCAGCAGTTTTTGTAACCCTAACGCAAGCAGACAAGGTCACTCAAGTGGTGGTGGATGGCGCGTGTTGGTGTTACACAAAGGCAAACAGAGCGGGCACGGATTTCTTTTATTTGCGCGGAAACCTGCAGCCCACGGAGTCATTCGCTCCCCGTCTTGTCGGGGCTTCTTAAATTAAAAATAAAATGAAATAAATAATAATCAGATGGCGTTTGCGACACAGACCCCTTCCTGCCAGGGGCTCTGGGAGCGAAGCAGTACGAGGCAGAGACGGAGACACTTCACCTTAAGGCGGACTAAAGACACGGCTTAAGACTAAAAGACACAGTTTGAGACCAAAGACACAGTTTAAGACCAAAGACACAGTTTAAGACCAAAGACACGGCTTAAGAGTAAAAGACACGGCTTAAGAGTAAAAGATGAAGCTGAAGAACAACGTTTCCTCTCCTGCAGCATCCCCGTAACACGATGGGAACCCCCATAAAATTTAACACGATGTGAACCCCCATAAAATATCGTCCTTTCACGCTTATCTCGCCGTGAAACCATCCCCACGGATGGATGCAAAGTTAACGTGAAGAAAAGTCCGCTTAGAGTGGAGGGCGAATCAAGCAATATCCTGAATTATTCTTCTTTTTCAGCAGCAGTGTCTCCAAGCGAATATCCAGACTGGAATTAAAACACGCTTTGGTATTAAATTCACCAGCTATAAGGTTATCTGGCAGTTTTTTTTCTGCACGCTCCAGCTGAATTCCTATGCATCCACAAAAGCTTCGGTACTTGTTTAAATGGGAGATTTTACCTCTTCTGAAATGATGGTGAACCATCCCATCCCTTCCAGGCAGACTAATATCTTTTCCTCTCACCTCCCCTTTTGCCTCTGCAGGGGAAAGAAACTTAATTGCATTGGGTGAAAACTAACACCAGCACTTCACAAGCTGTATGAGTGTTTGTATTTATTTTATTATCATTATTTTTTTTTTCCTGGCGGAGATTAAAAAAAAAAAAAAAAAAAAAGGCGTTAGAGAAAAGTCGAGTCGCAAATTAGGAGGTTACAGAAAATCGAGCCTTTGTCTGAGCACTGTCCTGCCCAGTTGACTTCTGACACCTTTTCGGAGCTAAATGCTCCTTCCCATGTTCGCCCCCGCTCCCTGCAAAGTGCTGCGTGTGCTCAGCCCGAGCTGCATCGCTTCCCCTGCCCTGTGCGAGCAGCCGGGCTCTTTCCCCACTTCCAAATCTTTTGCTTTCGCTTCGAGAAATTCTCCCCCCTGATTGGAAGGAACGGAGACAAAAAAAAAACCCTAATAAAAAAAAAAAAAAAAAGACAGAAGAAAGAGAAAAAAGGGAAAAAATAAAATAAAATTAAAAAAACAAACAAGTATTGGACCTGCCTGCTGAGGTGACACTACTTTATTGTTTTTTCTTGCTTTTTAATTTTTTTTTTTTTTTTTTTTTTACAAAAAGTGGTGGTAGGGAAAAGCCAACCTGCGGTCCCCAATAATTGGGAGCGAGGGGAATATATCTCCCCCTTTCCCTCTCTGAGCTCCAGGCCCGAGGAGCACCAAGCAGCCTTCCTCCTCTCCGGAGGAGGAGGAGGCTGCTGCCCGCCGGGGCACCCCGAGGCTGCGAGGCCGGAGCCGGGAGCTCCCAGCGGGGACAGCCCCGGAGCCGCATCCCGATCGCCCCGGGGAGACAACGGCAGCCCGAGGGCCTGGGGGTGAGCAGCCGCCGCGCCCCTCCTTGACAGACAGACAAACGGAGCCTTCTCGGGGAGGGGGGAGGAAAAAAAAAAACACAAAACAAAACAAAAAAAAAAAAAACAGCGCAGACCCAACACTCATCCGCATTCCCCCGTTCGGTTCAATTAACACTGTCAAGTTCGGATTAAAAAAGAAATCGGTGGGTTCTCCGCTCCTTTCCCTGGCCCCCCCCCCCTCGCTGCACACCTCCAGCCCCCGCTTTGGAGGAGCGGGGAAGGGCGGTGTTGGCTTCATCTCCCTCCAGAAGCGAAACGAAAGTAACACTCCAGCCTGCCCCAGCTCCCACTCCCCGCCTGCATTTCCAGCCTTAACCGGGAATAAAGTTCCCTTTTTCTACCCCCCCCCCCCCTTCCTTTGTCCTTTTCCATTCCCTTCCTCTTCTTTTTTGCCTGCCCAAGTTCTTTCTCTTTCTTTTGTTCCTTCTTCACCCCTCCTTTCCTTAAAAAAAAAAAAAAAAAAGAAGAGGGGACAAAAATTGTACACAATGGATTGAATGACTCTAAAGCAGAACGCTCTGAAGAGGCTGCAAAATATTTCCTGATTCCCCAGATGCCTCTGTTTATTCCAGGATTGTCTCTTAAAGTAAATAAATATGGGGAAAGATTAGTTTCAGGCCAAATACCATCCGTGAATCTTGCAGCAGCGCGAGTGCAGGCTATAGGCTTTGCCTTCCCCCCCACCCCCCCACCCCACCCCACCGCTAAATTCTTTGGCTGCTTGAAAATCATATTTATTCGGGCTTCCCTAAAAAATTATCATCTAGAAAAGCTCCCCGGGACAATTGACCGCTGGAACTTGCGCGCACATCGCTTTATATCGACGTGAAAAATTCGATCTGAGCCAATGTGGGAGTCGCAGCGAAGGCAAAGAAAATTCGGCTTAAAATGACACTACAGGAGTTTTTTTACCTGTTTAAGAGCTTCCACCCCACCACCCACACCCCCCCTTCCCCTCTGTTTGTTGCTTAGAATTCCTGTCTCTCCAGTATTGGAGGTACGGCTAATAGACAATAAATTCCGAGGTGCAATTAAAGCTAAGAACAATTTCTTTAAGTGCGTTATGGTCTCCTTTCCCCAAAATTTCAGGTCTCCGCCAGACGAAGCCTCCTGCAGATGTTCGCAAACAGCAGCCGGGGAGGGTGAAAAAAAAAAAAAAAAAAATTCAAGCTCCTCTCCACGCTGCTTTCCAGGTTAGTTGGGTTTTGGGTGTGATATGAAATTGCAGGTCAAGAGAAGGGGAAAAAAAAAATTAAAAAAAAAAAATCCCAGCGAAGTAAATTAAAAGAAGAGCAAGAAAACAAGCCTGAACCCAGAGAGGCAAAGTGTATACTGCCTGGAGAAACATATTTCTATACTTCTGCCTTTACATTTATTATGTTTCTGTCAGACACCCTGTAATTAGCATAGATAACTATAGTTGCAAGCTCCGAGTTGTGTCTGCAAATTCTATTGTCTGGCTGCTCCGGTTGCACACCAGCGAGCTTGAAAGGGAGCACAAGGTGTTAGGAAGAGTCTGGTGCCCTCAAATAAGACAATAACCCCACGAAATGTATAGGCGGGGGGGTGGGGTGGGGTGCGGAGGGGAGAAGGTGCTGCTTTAGGCGATGGATTCCAGCCCAATCTGCACCGCAATATCTCTGGCCTGGTGCAAACGTCTCCTCCAGATCAGCTCAGTCTTAAACCTGCCTCCTTCTACCACAAATATGGCTTAAAATAAGGAATATTTAGGCGATATCCTGTCTTCTGGCGTAATCCACACACCCACCCGCCCCCTTCCAAGTAGTTGTTTGTAAAGGTCATCTGCAGAGCCAATACCTATGTAAATACTCGGAGTCTGAGCCAGACAGACACTCAGACACCTAAAGATAACAACCTTGAGCAGGGACATTTGCTCCCATTTACACCATCCCCTTCACCATCCCCACTTTGTTTTCCAGCCCTGGAGAGGGTTCCTCTGGTAAGGAAGAGCTGAACCTTCAGGGGACTTTCCCAAAATCCAGCGGAGCAAATATCTTGGAGTGCTTTTATTTGGGAGGAGAGAGAAAACAAAAAAAAAAAAAAAAAACAACAAAAAACCCAAACAAAACAACCCCCAAAACAACCAAATAAAAATCCCATCATATAGCCCAGTTCTTCCCCTGCTGCAGAAAAAAAAAAAAAAGAAAGGAGAGTTTATCAACGCAACCCCATCTCCCCACAGCCTCCTACTCAACTTCTCCACCCCACAGCTTTTGGTAGGAGATCTTTTGCAAAACCACCCCAAAAATCCTTCTTAGCAGCAAAGGAGAAAGTTTATACCCAGGAAATGCGCGCACACGCACACACACAGAGGCAAAAACCTCCAGGTTTTAAAATTACACCTGCTGGGAGAGGAGCATTATACAACCAGACGCAAGAAAAATAATGCAATCCAGCGGGTCGTAATATTGCTAATATTTTACTCCGATAACAGCGTCGGAAAGTGCAGGAGTATTAGCGACGAAGCAAACCATAATAACACGAAGAAAGATGAAGGCGAACAGCGTGGGGTCTTTTTGACTACCCATGTTTTTACATAAAAAACAGATACATCTACACAAAACAGTCCGAGCAATAAATTCCCACCGTCCTTCGTCCTGATCTAATATCATAATTAAAAAACAGTAGGGGAGATTTTAACTTTTATTGCATTTCGGGAGTTGGGTTGCTAAACATATATTAACTTTAGATTCTTCTCTTTCTCTCCAGGGGGGTGGTCTCTCAGAAATAAAATCAATCTTAATATACACATAATAGATATTGTTTTGTCTTGTACACGCTGTTAGAAGAAAGGGAAAGAAATCTGCAGATAGTTAATACAGAGAAGGCAAACTCATCATACGTGTAATGAATCCTTTAAATCATTCAATTATCACAGCACTAATATCAAATAATTATGGGTAAAAGCACCAGTAATCAACCTTGTTCCTGTTGAAATATTAATTTACAGTATCGTGAATTAGTTTCTTCCTTTTTTTTTTTTTTTTTTCTTTCCTTACCCTTTTTTAAACTCGCTTATTACATTTGTTTTCCAGCCTGGTGTATTCAACCTAAAAGGATGAGGAAAATAACCGTACTCCGCGCGCAACATCACTTTGAACCGAATCAACAACTATTTCATCTTTTCCACATTTAAAATCCAGCACCCTTGACACAGCAGACGAAAACCAAGCGAGACGTTTTCAACTCGATCCTTAAAAAGACACATTTATTCCTCGCACGTGATTTTATTCTCCTTTGGGTTGTAACATTCAGACCAACCACCCCAACTTGCGGAGAAGGGTCGTGGCGAATTTTGCAATCGAAATACGCTCCTCGCGCGAAAACTTGGCTCACAAGTAACAAGTCAGAGCAGAGACAAAAAAAAAAAAACAAACCACAACAAACAAAAACACTCGAAATATCACAATCCACCAGCAAATACATCCCCAAATCCACCATTCCCGCCAGATCTGAACCTGCCTTGGCAAAACCTGCAGCCTGCTGTTCTGCCTCTCCAGAAAAGTCCAAATATTCCGAATTTCAGACTATTTCTCCACGTCAACCTGCGCCTTTCCACCCTGAGACCAACATCCATTGGACTCGGTTGTTTGGGGTTTTTTTTGAGATATCACAACAGACAAATATCCGCAAAGCCTTTGCTCATCCTCAGCGCCTTTTCCTCTCTATAATGCTCCATTTTGCTCGCCACATATCTACTTTTCATTGCCATTTTACAAACATCCCTGGTCCCACGCACCACACAGGACCCCCGTGCTCTTTACACGTGAGCTCGGCTGAGGTAAAGAGGTAAAATACTTACTCTCTTTTGCTTTTTCCCCTCTAATTTCCCTCTTTTTTTAATTTTTGTACATTAAAATGCTGAGACGCAGATAGAACTTTCCCAACTTTTACAGCGCGTTTTGGAGGGGAAAAAGGGGTAAAATAACCCTTTTCTTTTTTTTTTTTCTCCCAAGAGAGACACTGCTCATGTAACACAGACGTCTGATTTTCTTCATCAACAGTTACTCAGCTTTTATATGCATCCTTACTAGAGAGTAAGTCATAATCCAGACTGAACCAGCCGCGACATAAGAACTGTGTCCTTGAAAGTGAAACCCCAGACCCCCGATTAGAGCATGGAGAAGGGTTATTAAATTTTATCTCTGATGCTTTTGCCGGGATGGAGACAGAGCGCAGGAGAAGTTGGAAAACCCCCAGTTTCTGCTTTGTTCTTCCCTTCACCTTCCCGAAACAGAATCCGCCACAACTTCTCGGGTTTAAGAGCCAGAAAGCTCAGCAGAAGATGGCAACAGGAGCTCTCCCAGCACCAGCATCCCCCCCCGCCCGCCTCCTCCAGCACCATCGTGCCAGTTCCACCCCCCAAAACAAAAAAAAAAACCAAAACAAAACACAAACCAAACACCAAATACAACTCAAACCCAGTCACCTTTCCAACTCCCAGGGATGACCGAGGGGAAGCCACCA